>NC_043017.1:4079646-4084646 GCF_006345805.1 Octopus sinensis | reverse complement strand
AAGCGTAAATGTTATATATATTTAAAAAGTATATATGTATATACACAGGTATATATTTATACGCGTGTATGTATGTATGTGTATGTATGTATGTATGTATGTATGTATGAATGCATGCATCTATTTATAGATATTTATATATGCAGATTTTATAGAAATAGACAGGATAAGTGTATATGTATGTATGTATGTATGTAATGTATATATATATATATATAGATATATATATATATATATATATATATATATATATATACTGTTTTCTCCTTGTATTTTTTCTTTTATTGGGGGGGGGGTTATATATATATATATATGTATGTATATTTGTATATATTGGTATTTATATATACATGTGTATATATAGATGTGTACAATATATATATATGTTTATCTATCTATCTATCTATCTATCTATCTGTCTATCTAGCCATTCACGTATATATACGCATGTATGTATAAAAGTGTGTTCATGCATATGAATGCGTCCAAATCCATTTTCTATCTCTCGCCTTTTTCTTTTTTATCCCTGTGTGTGTCTGTGTGTGCTTTTAAGGCGTGTTATGTAACATGACTAAGATTCATCAATATTATGAGATGTCAACGTGCTCAGGTAGGTCATACCCGATCGGAATTATGAATTCCTCCCCGGGTACTCTTACCTCCGCCTTCCATTCATCACTCCTTTTGTTTGCGCTCTCTCCTCTTCATCCTCCTCCTCAACCCCACTGTGGCCACCACGCCTCTCTCCTGGTTTGCCCCATCTCCCTTCTTCGCACTCGGCAAATTTCTTTCGGTTTCACCCCCTCAGTTCCCATGCTATATACCTTTTCTTTACTTGCGTACGCGCGCACCCCTACTCACATACACACACACGTATACACACTCGCACACACACACACACATGCACACACATACATGAAGCATATATGCATACATACACGTGTATATATATGTGTGTACATATGTATGTGTGGTGTGTGTGTGTGTGTGTGTGTGTGTGTGCGTGCGTGTATGTGTGTGTGTATTCATTTTTTTTCGTATATTTGTTTTGAATGTATTTATATTGTACATATATGCTCATGTCAAGGTATATATATATATATATATATATATATATATATACATTATAATATATTATATACATATATATAATATATATATGTATATATATATATACACATTATAATATATTATATACATATATGTATATAATATATTATGATATATATTAATATGTATATATATATATATGCATATATATTCGGTATGCTAGTGTGTGTATGTGCACATATACCCACATTATGTACCTGTATCTAAATACACATGCACACACACACAAAATATATATATATTAATATATATATATATTCTAATATATATATATATATATAATATTATATATATATATGTATGTATTTATATGTATGTATAGGTACATAAACATATATACATGTATGTTTGCGTATACTTGCGCATATATACATACATAACATGCATATATACATACATACATACATACATACATACATACATACATATATATATTATATGTATATGTATGTATGTATGTAAGTATGTATGTATGTATGTATGCATGTATGCATGCATGCATGTATGTATGTATGTATGTAATGTAGTATGTATGATGTATGTATGTATGTATGTATATATATATATATAATATATATATCACGTATATATACATATACTAATCTGTTAATCAATAAATCTATCTATCTGTCTATCTATCTATCAAAGCACTTTGGAGGGTTTCGGAAATATTTTCCAAGCTCTAAAGAGGAATCCTCGTAAATAGAAGAGAGTTTTCAAAGTGTTGCACGTGAGTTCGCCACAATCTTGTGTGGTCTGGAAATTGTCGTGTTTGAGGGCTGTAATGGAATATGATTCGTGGTGTATAGATAGCTGGAGCAACATTTCCTTAATTATATTTGTGTTGCCGAAAGCAACCAGGTTTCCATGTCCCCATGGAAGGATTTTTTAAGGCCTTTCCTGAAGAAGATGGGTGTATTATTTGCATACGATTAAGCTGAGGATGTTATCTAGTCTTGGGTAAAGATCGATCTTGCAAACTTACGATTAAAGACATTCTAACCGTGACCATCTTATATATCACTTTTTCGTTTAGCACAGTAGAATGTTCTTTGAAGAAATGTTAGCTGCTATTTCTAGAAGGTCTAGCGGGCATGTTGACGCTCCTTCATTTGGTTATGTTATATATGAGTACGTGTTATAGATGGAAGAAGTTTAGGAAAAACCCGGAGAAGGGAAAAGACACTGCAAGGCTGGAGAAAAGTGGGTCCTATATCGTAGGACTGGCAGGAAGAAGAGCAGATTGTAGGCCGGTCTAGGGCGCACATTGTTGGATTGAGAGATGAGGGGTCATATTGAAGGCTGGACAAATACCGCTGGTGCCAGCTTTGGACTGTTGAACCTATAACTATGGGCACTTAAGCTACAAGTTCCGCGTGTTAGTTTCGGTTGAAAACTTTGCTAACGTCAAGTGCAATGACAATGCTTTTGCAGATCTCAAGGCCGAGGGACGACCAGGGTATGACATCAGCGATTAAGTTTCCAGTAGATCTGGTTATATCATGTCCATGAGAAATATGCCAGTAACTCCAAAACACATTTCATTTACGGTCTGTCGAACCCTTTGTTCAAAAGGCGCCAGACGTTGCTGATAATCAAACCTTTTTGTATTCTTACAGTATTCAGTGGATCAATTAGCTTCCTCGATTGTGGTTACTATCAGGACTGTGAGATATTTCTTTCTTTCTTTCTTTCTTCTTTCTTTCTTTCTTTCTTTTTAAGAGAGGAACCTGGTTGACAGTTACGGGGACTTTCCTTGGCACTCCGGATCCCGGGTCGATGTAGTACCGACTGAACTACCTTTTATAGTCACTTTTCCTTAGCCTTTTCCTTGGCACTTTTCCTTGGCATTTTCCTTGGCCTTTTCCTTGGCACTTTTCCTTGGCCTTTTCCTTGGCCCTCCGGATCCCGGGTCTATGTAGTACCGACTGAACTACCTTTTATAGTCACTTTTCCTTGGTACTTTTCTTTGGCCTTTTCTTGGCATTTTCCTTGGCCTTTTCCTTAGCCTTTTCCTTAGCACTTTTCCTTGGCCCTCCGGATCCCGGGTCGATGTAGTACCGACTGAACTACCTTTTAAAGTCCCTGGTGAATGAATGCTCACCCTTGTTTTTATTTTGCTTTCATGTTTTCATCACTCCTGAGACGTTAAAACTGAGAGCGTTGAACCGGTATCAGTGACCAGCAGTCATGGAATTGGACATCTTTAGGAATTGCGTGTTACCAAAGACAGGAATAGTTTTCCGCAATAAAAGAATGAAACAACAACTGGGCGAAGATTGGAAAAAAGTTTAAACACAACAGAAGGGATGCAGCTAGAATGGGCCGGTCATTTTGTTGGATTGAGACTTTCAGAGAGGTTTTGGCACTCAGCAATTATGAATATGTGCTGTGGCGGTCGGAGAGGCGATTTGCGCTGTCACCGAGAACGTCACACATTTGGGGGAGAGCATATCAAGTAAAGTGGAAGCACATGGCCTAGTAGTTAGAACAGCGGACTCGCGATCGAGGGATCGCGGGTTCGAATCTCAGACCGGGCGATGTGTGTGTTCATGAGCGAAACACCTAAGCTCCATGCGACTCCGGCAGCAGGTAATGGTGAACTTCTGCTGACTCTTTCGCCACAAGTTTCTCTCACTCTTTCCTCCTGCATCTTGCAGCTCACCTGCGACGGATCGGCGTCCCGTCCAGGTGGGGAACCTATATACCAAGGAAACCGGAAAACCGGCCCTTATGATCCAGGCGTGGCTCGAGAAGGAACAAATAAAAATAGTAAGAAAGAAAATGAAATAAAGTTCTTTATTCTTAGATTTAATAAATTGTAATTAACAGTTTATTCCAACATTTGTACTTTTAAAAAATACTTGTAAGGGTACTGAATCCAGCTTGCTCGGGACACTAGCAGCACAATGGCCAGCCCTGAGTATGTGACTGGAGTAGGAGAGATCGGAATGAGTTTTGCTGAATATACAGATTGATTTGGAAGCTGTTACCTGGCCCCATGTCAACTCTGATTGCACATACCTACAGTCAAAGACCAGGGCCGGCTCAAGGTACCGGCAACTCGGGCAGTCGCCCGGGGCGCCATGTGCTTTTTAGTCTACATTTTCAGTTTTTCTCTTTGTGAAAGTTTTAAAAAATTATATTTGTAAGGGTACCGAAGTTCAGGTTGCCCGGAGCACCAGCAACCCTAGGGCCGGCCCTGTCAAAGACATTGCCGACAGTGACCCTACTTTTATTATATTTAAGTTTTCAAGCACACTGTATTGTACATAGGACTACATTAGCTAATATGACCACTTTGTTAAGATGGGTAATAGTAATTTGAGAAGAAATTTAGCTAGGATTTCTAGCAGGTCAAGCAACTATACTGAACTCCCCGCAGTGGGTCGTTACAATTAGAGGTGGTAGCCAAAATAGCTGCAAATACGGGAGAAATTTATTGAGCCGGGTTGCTTACTTACAAACTAAATATAGCTATTTCTTAATATCTGTGTGCAGCTCTACCTGGTAAATTAGGTTACACTGTAGATTGTACCTGTCTGGTAGGTTTGACACCTATGTTTAAGAGAAGGTGTGGTTCACAGATGTTAAGAGAACGTGTCAGTCATCGATTTGAGAGAGAAAATTGTGTTACTGAAAGTATACAATCTCTCTCCTCTCTCTCTCCCTCTCTCTCTCTCTCTCACACACACACTCGAACTCACCCTTACCCACCCAAACACACACACATTTTTACATACACATATATACATACATACATACATACATACATATATATATATATATATATCCACCTATGTCCCACTGACCAAATAAGGATATATGTGTGTATGTGTATGCATGACACAGCACGCATCACTCACACACATGTACACATACACACACAC
>NC_043017.1:4062146-4077146 GCF_006345805.1 Octopus sinensis | reverse complement strand
GCCTTCGGGTTTAATCTCGGGGTTACATTTGTTTATTTGCAGGACTGACAACCTTTATGTCGTCTTATGGGGCAGTGAGGGCGAGTTGGGTTCTCTTTCGTCTGATTTACAAGCATTTTTTTCCCCATCCCTCTTTTCAAAGTTTTATATTTCTCCCCCAACCACCGAGGGTTTGCCACACCCTGTTCACCCTTTATAACGATAACGATATTTATTTCATTTTTTATAATCATGAATTTTTACTGAATAAAGACAGCACACAGACAACGCCCCCACTACATTTTCGTTGGAAACTTCGATAAAACCGGTTTCGTCCAGCTTTAGATTTGTGTTTCACAGATTTATCTTCTTTTAATGAACTGAATAAATAAATGAAACAAAATTCGGGCTACATTAATTTCTAAGGCTTGTTTTTCACACTTAGATTTTATCTTCTCCGATCGTAGATATTTTAAGCAAAATGACACGTAGATGAGAGGCATGTTATGTATGTGTTAATAATGCTTGAAAATGTGCCAATACGTTAATAATATATATATATACGTACAGGAGTGGCTGTGTGGTAAGTAGCTTGTTTACCAACCACATGGTTCCGGGTTCAGTCCCACTGCATGGCAACTTGGGCAAGTGTCTTCTACTATAGCCTCGGGCCGACCAAAGCCTTGTGAGTGGATTTGGTAGACGGAAACTGAAAGAAGTCCGTCGTATATATGTATATATATATAAATACATGCGTGTGTGTGTTTGTGTGTCTGTGTTTGTCCCCCTAGCATTGCTTGACAACCGATGCTGGTGTGTTTATGTCCCCGTTACTTAGCGGTTCGGCAAAAGAGACCGATAGAATAAGTTCTGGGCTTACAAAAGACTAAGTCCCGGGGTCGATTTGCTCGATTAAAGGCGGTGCTCCAGCATGGCCGCAGTCAACTGACTGAAACAAGTAAAAGAGAAAAGAGTACACTGTCTTACAAATGTTATCTTGACAGCCAGTTATAAACGTATTGACAAGGTTTCTTTAATATGTCAAAAATGCTTTAATGAAAAGAAAAGAAGAAACAACAGAAAGCTTTTTGGTTCCGGCTCTTTTACGTTCTGAATTTAATAGCTGCCGGGGGTCAGCTTTGAACTCGGCTTTTCATTCTGCTGTAGTCGATAAAATAAAGTACCAGTCAAACATGTAAGATAAACGATCCTTCTAGAATCATATATAGATTCATAGGGCCGGTTTCCTGGTTTCCGTGGCCTATGTACTCGGCTATGGGCGCGACACTGGTCCGTCGCAGACTTACTCACTTTTGCAAGCTGGGTGGATTGGAACAGCGTGGAATGAAGGGTTTTGCTCAAAAAAACACAACGTGTCATCCGGTCCCGGAATCGAAACTACAGCCTTACAATCATGAGTCCAACACCCTAACCACTAAGCCACGCACCTCCGCAGTCAAGCACTGAGATCGGTTCAATATTCCTGTAATTCATCCTAGATTTGAATGGAATTCTAAAAGAGAAGATAAGAAATGTATTTCTATCGAATTATTAAGAAATATGATCCTAGTAGTAGTAGTATAGTAGTAATAGTAGTAGTAGTAGTAGTAGTTGTAGTAGTAGTAGTAGTAGTAGTAGTAGTGGTGGTGGTTGTCTAGTCCTAGGTAAGGTCTGATTGATCAGACCTATAATAAAATATTTTGCAACTGTGACCATCACGCCTTTTTGTTTTGATGAAAGCGATTTTGAGGAAGATTTGGCTACAATTTTTGGCAGGTTGTACGGCGACCACATAAAGTCTGTTAACTCCACAGTCCATGAAGTCGTTTTTTAGAATTTAGCCATAGGTAATCCTTCTACTAAAATGCAGGGTGCACTGGGAAAAATTTCTTGAGAGAACCAATGTCTCAGTCTTTGCAACACTAATCCTCATCCATGCCTTGCAGTACTCGACAGTGAGCCAAATCCTGATTTGCTAAGTAGCATTCTGTCATCTGCAAATATCAGCCGACCGATCTTACGCCCAACACTTTCACAACGGCTGACCAACTGTGGTCAGTTGTGTTTGAATAATTTATTCATTAAATTTTCTTGTTTGTCAGTGAAAAACAAAAATAGAACAACTAAAATCTACCCCTAACCTACGGGTTCAACAGGGTGGTGCTCATCCCAGGTTTTGGGGGCGTTTAAGCGATTGAGAGACCAAGACTTCACTCAGACTTCTAGACAACACACCAGTTCGTTGGTATATTAACTCTCCGTTTCTAGAGCTAATTTTTAGCTGAGTGAGATGAGGCAACATTAAATGAAGTAACTTGCTCAAGGTCACCGCCCGGACGAGGAACGGAATCTACGATTCTACGATCACGAGTTTAACCCCCTGACCATCAGGTGGCGCAAGGTCACCCCCTCACCTTCCCCTGCAGCTGTTGCTGTTGCACACTTTCAGCAGAAGCCACGTGAAATGGTTGGAAATTCTGACACACACACACACACACACACACACACACACATACATACACACACACACACACATACTCACACACAAAGCACACATACACATACACTCACTCACGCAGACGCACAACATAACACACACACTCACACACAACATTGACTCACACACACAATACATTTACACACACACACTTGGCCAGATACAAATATACACACACACAACCACATACACACATACATTCACTTACGCACACACACTCAGACACACATGCGCATACACAGACACACGCACACGCACATACACACATACACAACATTGACTCACTCATACACAATTCATTCACACACACACAACACATTCACATACACACATGGCCACATACAAATATACACACACACAACCACATACACACATACACACTCACACATATACATACACTTACGCACACACACTCAGACACACACACACACGTACACACACACACACTCTCTCGCACACACACATGTACAGTGATATGTTAGCAAGGTTGTCACCAGAGTGGTCTACGGTATTCATATTAACTTTCTTCGTTAGCAGGTTCAATCCCGATGAGGCCAACTATATCTTTTATCCTTTCGGGGTCCATTAAGGAAGTTACCAGTCCAGCAAAGGGTTAGACATCCCCCCACCCCCACACTCTCTGTTTCTTGTAGAAATAGGTTGTAGCCAGACTAGTAGGGGGTAGGGCACTGGCACACCTCAAAAATACCTCAAGACCTGCCGTAGGTCATTATGATGCCCCTACAATTACGTCAAAGCAACGTAATTATGTGTGTCAGTGTATGTGATTGCGTACCTATGCATAATGTGTATGTGTATGCATGCTTATGTACGTGTGCCTGAGTGTGTGGTGCGTTATCATTGGATAAGAGATACATGAGGCATGGGGGAGAAAATAGAAACTCGATGGGAAAAACATAAATATTCTCGCATTCGTCAGCAGAAAATAAAAATGCAAGTTTGAAAATTTTGCATTCTTATTTTTAGTCACGTCTAGTGGCCTTTTGATGGCGATCCATCTACATTCTTAGTGTCTCGTCTTCAAATTAACAGTGGGTGTGGCTAAGCCGTTAATTGATGCCCGACCGAACCGACCGACCAAACAACCGTGAGACAAAATAAGCAGACGACTTTTATTTCATCTAATTAACATATTGTTTCTATCTTTAAGTTTGTATTTACCTGAAAAGAAAAAAACAATAAAATGTAAGAACGACGTGCGAGTGGGAAAAAAATATTTGCTACAACATTTTAGCTTTTGTTCCACTAAAGATGTTAAATGAAGTTCGTGAGAAAGGCACAGACATCATAATCTAAATCATTAACCCCATCACCCCTCTCTTCTACTACAGTGACCCAATAAAGTAGTATCTACCTGATCGTCGGATTAGCTAGAAATAGCCATCACATTTCTCTGAACCACATCATACTGTCTGCAAAATTAAAAATGCAAATTTAAGTAAAAGCCACATTGGACAGAGTAACCTGGAAAAATAAAAGACGAAATTGTTTCTCTTATTGGCCTGTCCATTCAAACTGATATGCCACATTCTAATAACATCTCTGTAGTATCGGAACTGTGACCACTTAAAGAGGGGAAGTGGAGGTCCGATTTGGAGAGACTCCCTGATCGAGTAACATTACTTCAGAATAACATTACTCCCTGTCGAGTAGCATTACTTCAGAAATCCTTCTGAAGGACCACATTTCGTGGATTACCTACGTGGTCACTCAGTCTGCTAGAAATAGGAACCAAATCTCCCTGAAATAGTTCCATCCACCATACACCCCTCCAAAAACTGGAAAGAAACGATGATGTAGTTCTAAATGTCCCTATGCATGAATGAAAGATATAGTTGACTATTATTTGAACACAGAACAAAATGTTTTACAGATTTTATTCCGGTTGTCAGTGCGTTGAGTTCGAAACCTTACCTTTCGTAGTCATATACATATGCATACGTTATATATATGTATGTATGTATGTATGTATGTATGTATGTATGTATGTATGTATGTATGTATGTATGTATGTATGTATGCATTTGTGACTGTGGTTGTGTATGTATGGGTACGTGTGTGTGAGTGTTTGTGAAGAAAAGAGATTTATCTACTCGCAGTTTAAAAGTTTTTTTTATAAATTTATCAAAATACCATACCGGTTTCAACAATATTTTTCAGTGATAAATAAAAAAAACTTTAAGAGAAATTGAAGGTGCAAGAGAAAAATCAGTAAAACAGTTAAAAAATCCAAATGTTCATAGAAATTCCAAATTTCAATAAATATTATTTTCTATTACTGTGATGTTTATTGGATACTGCAATTTGTACGAATATTTGAATTTTTGAACATTTTTTAAATCGAATTTTCTCGTGCACCATACCATCTCTCTTAAACTATTTTTTTTACCTTTGGAAAAAATTTATTAAAATGGCATTTTGATAAATTCATTAAAAATTTTAAAACTACAATTCGATTTACGACTCCGGTGCGTTTCTAGCCCCAAACTAACACTATTTTACACCACACACACACACATTTTTATACACGCATGCATGTATATATTTAAATTCACAAACGCATATATATGTATAAATATATGATTTTGTATATGAACATGAATATATATATATATATATAACACACTTATAGCAAATAAGAAAATGGAGAAGCACAATAGTTGGTTCATCAACTTTAGGACATTAAAATGTTGACTTATTTATTTATCAAAACGACAACCATAATAACATACATACATGTAGTATATATATGTAGCTAATATATGAACCACACCACACACACACCACACACACACAAACACACATATATATATACACATATATACATACATATATATTATATATTAATATAATATATATATCTAATATATATATATATATATATATATGTAATATATATATATATATGTATATATATATATATATATATATATATATATATATATATATATATATATATTATATATATATATAATGTTGTTGGGTATTGGACAATTCACATTGAGGGGTTATCTCTGGTGAGAATGTTCTGAGTTGAAGAAGATTCATCTTCTGTGGGAATCTTCGGACCCAAAGATTTCACATGGGATCAAACAGCTAGTTACCGCGGGACCAACAATAAAATCTTTTTTTTCCACATCCATTAAAGTCTCTCTTTATTTGAAGTTGTCTTCTTTTCATCTTAATATATGCAGTGGTTGTGCATTTTACTGCCCAGACACCAATTAGCACGATGCAGGTAACCCTTTTCCAATATTTAAATAGCTTCTTTTGAAGGCGGCGAACTGGCAGAAGCGTTAGCACGCCGGACGAAATGCCTAACGGTATATCGTCTGCCGTTACGTTCTGAGTTCAAATTCCGCTATGTAAATATTCTTATTTCTTTATTGCCCAGAAGGGGCTAAACAGAGGGGAAAAACAAGAACAGACAAACGGATTAAGTTGATTACATCGACCCCAGTGCGTAACTTATCGACCCCGAAAGGATGAAAGGCAAAGTCGACCTCGGCGGAATTTGAACTCAGAACGTAGCAGCAGACGAAATTACCGCTAAGCATTTCGCCCGGCGTGCTAACGATTCTGCCAGCTCGCCACCTTGTATCATACATATCTTGGCAACAAACAGGCAGTCAAGTTGGACTGGCTGGTGGTCCCCTATTCACCGTATCACCCATATCTGTGCCCCTCTAACTTACAGATGCTCAATCCAATAAAAGGTAGTCTTCAGTGATAATGATTTGATGATACAGGTGAGGTGAGAGAGAGAGAGACGAGGTGGAATATTCAGACAGTGGAATGCTCAGTGGTTACGTGAGGAGAATAGGGTAAGCGCTAAGTATGTGAAAATGTGCAGACTCTCCGAGCGATCAAAGCGAGCGAAAGACCGAGAAAGTGATAGATAGATAGAGAGATAGAGAGTGAGGAAGAGAGAGGAAGAGAGGGAGGGCAAGAGAGAGAAAGAGGGAGAGAGGAAGAGAGAGAGAAGAGATGGTTTCGGGGATTTTCGGTATTGTGCGTGGGTGTAAGTGGATGCTATGTGCAAATTTATTAAGACTGCATGACAACGGGATGGGTGTGGTGCAGGTGGTACAGAAATGTAGTGCACAGTGGGGGTTGCATTTCAAAGACAGTTCAGGGTGTGCGCCTGTACGTATCTATTTGTATGTATGTGTATCTGTATGTATGTATTGTATGTGTGGTGTGTGCATCATAAAACAAAAAAAGCAGAGAAAGAGAAAGTGAGATGTGTCGCAGGTGTATGGAGGAACGGAGGAGGTGCGTGGACAGTGTGAAATGTTACCGACATAATCTGGTGTGTTCGTGGTGTATAGGAACAGACATTATCTGTTTGAGTGTGTGTGGCGTATGTGTAATGTGTGTGCGTGCCTCTCTCTCTCTGTGTGTGTGTGTGTTGTGTGTAAGAGTTGACGCCTCACCACCCCACTTTATATTATATCAACCGAATAGATAATTAGATGAATATATAAATAAATTGATATTAAATTGCAAAAAAAAGGGTGTCACATGTTCTCACAACTGAAAGCCGACAGTTCTTTTCACACACACACCCACAGACACACACACACACACACATACACACACACACACAGGCGCATCTATGTAAGCATATGCACATAAATTCAAATAGGCATACTCATATACGTACACATATGGCTCATATACACGCAGCGATGCATTTACATATACAAAAATATGTATGAGCATGTATATAAAAGGAGTGAAGAAACCCCCTTCGGTCATAAATAACCATAGGATTGCACCTAGAAAGTTATCCCCTCACAAGGCACAAGTCCAGGCAAGGTTGTTTATGGAATGCCAGCAGTTGCTCATGCATACCGGCCTCCCCTCTCCACGTCACTGATGTTATCCAAGGGAAAGGCAAAGGGGCCGATACAGCTTGGCACCTGTGACTTCGCAATTCATTTCTACAGCTGAGTGAACTGGAACAACGCGAAATAAAGTGTCTCGCTCAAGAACACCATACACCGATCGATCCGGGAATCGATCTACACACACACACACCTATATATATCTATCTATCTATCTATCTATCTATCTATCTATCTATCTATCTATCTATCTATCTATCTATCTATCTATCTATCTGTCTGTCTGTCTGTCTGTCTGCCTGCCTGTCTATCTATCTATCTATCTATCTATCTATCTATCTATCTATCTATCTATCTATCTATCTATCTATCTATCTATCTGTCTGTCTGTCTGTCTGTCTGTCTGCCTGTCTGCCTGCCTTTATCTATCTATCTATCTATCTATCTATCTATCTATCTATCTATCTATCTATCTATCTATCTATCTATCTATCTATCTATCTATCTGTCTGTCTGTCTGTCTGTCTGTCTGTCTGTCTATCTATCTATCTATCTATCTAGCTATCTATCTATCTATCTATCTGTCTGTCTGTCTGTCTGTCTGTCTATCTATCTATCTATCTATATATGTATATATTTACATATATATGTATGTATATGTGTGATATATATATATGTATACTATATATATCTATATAATATACATGTATCTATATACATGTACATACACACACACACAGTCAGACATATATGCACACTCACACTCACACACACATACACACACACAGACATTACTATTCACAGACACATACGAGTGCAAACGAGTGCGCCTGTAAGTGTGTGTTCGGCCTGCTAGAAAAAAGCATCCAGATTTCCCTCAAACATCATCCGTCTTCAATAAATAAATAAATAAATAAATAAATGAATAAATAAATAAAAAAAGAAAAGGAAGAAAAGAATAGAAAAAGGAACTGATTGGATAAAGTAGTTATAAAGTAGATATACAACGGTCTGAAAATGAGATACGATGATAACATCTGGAATGTACTTCATCACAGATCTTTTTTGGCCTTGGACTAAATAGCTAAAACGGTAATAGCTTAACAGCATCATCATCATCATCATCATCATCATCATCATCATCATCATCATCATCACCATCATCATCAGCTGTTGCAGCCGAAGCCGCAGTATCACCAATGACTGCAACATCAACAACAATTACAAATCGAGTATATCGGAACCACTGAAATAGCTTCCAGGTGGTTGCTCGATCGGTTCCAAACAGCAGCCATCGTTCCATTCTAACAACGTCTTATCATCTCCTATCATCTTAAAAAATGGACACTGGATAATGTTGTTTTAGATATGAGGTGCAAGGAGCATTTTAGAAGGCTTGAGACGTTTTTTTTTAGGAATGGTAACTATAACTGTCCTAGTTCATTGTACTTTCGGTATATCATTATTAGATCGGTAGCCACTACACACATTTTTTTCTTCTCTCCTTGTTTCTCTATATGTTTTTTTCTGTGTCCCTTTCTGTAGAAGAGCGTAGGCTCGAAACATAAAAGACTTCTTCAATTCCCGAGCGTTATACTAATACGTCTGTTTTGTACACCACCCGTCTTCGTCTTTTGTTTTTTTCGTCAACTCTCCCCACATATCACACGCTCACGTGGTCGCACCAGTTGATCCTGTCATCTCTTATCACACACGAACTTCTCCGCTGGACTTTCTACCTATCTACCCTTTACGGATTCTCTTTTGGACTTTCTACACTCCGGCTGCACCTCTCCTACCTACGAATCACTGTAGACTCTACTCTTGATGAAAAATATCATTATTATACATCTGATAAGCTGACCTGCAAACTTTTGTTATTTCAGACTGAAGGAGACAGCGTAACGGCACTTTGAACGCCATCCTACGAAACACTACACGCCACCGCTGATTAGTCTTCAGAATGTTGTCGGGACGTGAAGACAGGAAGTTCGTTATGCAATAAAGTTTTGTGTTAAACTGAGAAAAGAAGCTGAAGAAACTTATGAAATTCTCCAGACTGCTTATGGGTTAACTTGTTTGAGCTGAGCATCTGTCTTTCGTTTGTACAAGAGGTCATGCAAAGCCAGTCCACCGGGAAGCACGGGTAGATCCTCTTTTTCTACAGCATGAGCCTGGGTTCTCTCTAGCTGGACGGTTAACAAGGTGCTTTGTGAAGATTTTGAGGGAGTTGAAGAAGAGATTTCGTCGCAAATGGCCAGAGTACCTACACCAGAACGGTGCATCAGCCCACAATTCCATTCTGGTAACCAATTACTTGACAGAGATAGAGATAGCCAGAAGGTGGCGAGCTGGCAGAAACGTTAGCACGCCGGACGAAATGCTTAGCGGTATTTCGTCTGCCGCTACGTTCTGAGTTCAAATTCCGCCGAGGTCGACTTTGCCTTTCATCCTTTCGGGGTCGATAAATTAAGTACCAGTTACACACTGGGGTCGATGTAATCGACTTAATCCGTTTGTCTGTCCTTGTTTGTCCCCTCTGTGTTTAGCCCCTTGTGGGTAGTAAAGAAAAGGTATTTCGTCTGCCGTTACGTTCTGAGTTCAAATTCCGCCGAGGTCGACTTAGCCTTTCATCCTTTCGGGGTCGATTAAATAAGTACCAGTTACGCACTGGTGTCGATATAATCGACTTAATCCGTTCGTCTGTCCTTGTTTGTCCTCTCTGTGTTTAGCCCCTTGTGGGTAGTAAAGAAATAAGAAAATTTTAAAAATTTATAAAACAAAACTACAAAAAACACGCCCTCTCGAACAATAGTTTTTTCTTCTGATGATGAATGTCACTTTGGTATTTATGACCTACATGTTGTTGTTGATGCTATTGTTGCTGTCGTTCTTACCTAGGTCAGCCCAACCGAGCAGACCTGTGATCAAAAATATTTCAGCCGTGACACTCCTGTCTTCTTCGTTTTTGCAAGTAACTCCACGTAACATTATCCAATGTGTCCTTCTCTAAGAAGGTGGAGTACGATTTCAGGGGAATTTGGCTGTTATTTTTAGCCGGTTGGACGAATACAGTGAAACACCCTCGTTGGTTCGTTTACAGTGTTATTTGTGTGTGTGTGCGTCTATATAAGTTTGGGAGGGAGGGATAAGTGGGACCTGACTACTGTTTCATGAATGACTACGCAAAGGCTACTTCTTTGGTTCTATGTTGTTGTATAAAACTCTGTAATATTGAGTTGTCCAGAAAATTCGTGCTGATTTATAGTAGCTTACCTTTCGACTTATTTTAGAACATGGTTGAGTCCATGAAATAGGATTTAACCACACATCCATTTATAGCACAGTTTAAGCTATCTTTTTGTGGAAGAAGGTTTATGTTCCTATAACCTGTGTTAATTCTGTAACCCTTTAAAATGGAAGATAAGAGAGTAAATGTTCGGTACTTGATGCTTTGGGAACCAGACAAAAATTGCTGCAGCTCGATTGGGATGTGTTACCCCAGCCTCCATATTCAGCAGATGTTGTTCCTTCGGATTTCCACTTATTCAGGTCTCTGCAGAATAGTGTTAATGGCAAAAATTTCAATTCCTTGGATGACGTAAAAAGATACCTTGATGAATGTTTACCACGAAACCACCTCAATTCTGGGAAGAGGGTATTTTCAAGTTAAAGGAAAGATGGAGACGCATTGTGCAAGAAAATTGTTTATATTTGGTTGATTAAAAATGTAATGGCAAGTATTTATTGACCTTTTTCTTTCCTTTAAAAATCGGTGCGAACTTTCCGGACAACCCAATAACTCAGCATTTGATCTAGCAGATTTATGGTGAAAAATGTTCAAACGAGCACATTTTGTCTTTTTGAAGGTTATCTAGGTCTACATTATTCAGAGTGACCATCTCTATATTTGTTTACGCCCCCTGGGTGTACGTGGAGGGAAGTTTCTTTGCTATTTCTTGCCGATGGAACGAACGCGTAGCAGTGTCTTCATATAGTCTCGCTGATGACGGTTTTTGTACTAAACCGCTGTGATAGTAAAACTGGTGTTAGTTGTATTGTAACACAGAAATCCGGTTCATTTGTTGACAAATGCCTCACAAAATCCTCTATAGAAAAGTTTAGTGTAGGAAAGGGGTTAGCTTCGTCATGTTAATTGCCGGAGTGAGTAATCTTCAACGAAAAGGCACGTATTTACTTATCTGACATTGCTAAAGTTCTGAGTATATTTAAAGAAAGAGACACCGATAGAATGGGTTTAGTAATAGGACACGGTGAAACAACAGATTATGAATAGTTGGTACCATTCGTGGAAAAGTCTCTCTATTCAACGAACAACAACGTAAATCATTGCTGTTGTTGTTGTTGTTGTTGTGTAGTTCCTGTCCGATTTCTGATTCAGCAAACTCATAGTCTAAAGCAGTGGTTCTCAACCATATTTGGCCCATGGTCTCCTTCGATTTCTATTTTACTCCACTGGACCGCCATAGCCATTCGATGGGGATTAAACAAAAGTCCTCCTGCATATTTATAATTAAACATTTTTTACTCATTTAATCCTTTACTTGTTTCAGTCAATTTGACTGTGGCCATGCTGGAGCACCACCCTTTTTAGTCGAGCAAATTGCCCCAGGACTTATTCTTTGGAAGCCTAGTACTTATTCTGTAGATCTCTTTTTTGCCAAACCGCTAGATTACGGGGACGTAAACACACCAGCATCGGTTGTCAAGCGATGTTGGGGGGACAAACACAGACACACACAAACACACACACACACACACACACATACACACGCACATATACATATACATATATACGACAGGCTGCTTTCAGTTTTCATCTATCAAATCCACTGACAAGGCTTTGTTCGACTCAAGGCTATTGAAGAAGACACATGTCCAAGGTGTCATGCAGTGGGGTCTGAGCCCGATCAAAATATTTTATGTATAGTAGAAATATACGCAATTAATTGCACAAGGCGGCGAGCTGGCAGAAGCGTTAGCACGCCGGACGAAATGCGTAGCCGTATTTCGTCTGCCGTTACGTTCTGAGTTCAAATTCCGCCGAGGTCGTTCAAATTCTCGGGGTCGATTAAATAAGTACCAGTTACGCACTGGGGTCTAATCGACTGGCCCCCTTCGCCAAAATTTCGGGCCTTGTGCCTAGAGTAGAAAAGATAAGCAACTTATTGCTCATAAATTTTGACAACAGTTTTTTATGGACTCCCAAGGAACATATAGATCCCGGTTGAAAACCACTGATCTGAAGCGTTCCAGTTATGGCCATCCCAACTTTTCTCGGACAATTATACCTTGAAATATATTGTTCAATCTGCCCTCGTATTTAAATGCAAAATCGGTAGGACGTGATCTGAAAGAGAGTTTAGCTGCTATTTGTAGCTGGTCAAACGACTACGCATTCTTATCTTTTACTTTTTCCTTATTTCAGTCATTGGACGGCGGTCATACTGGAGCACTGCTTTGAAAAGTTTACTCGAATAAATTGACCAATACTTATTGTTTTAAAACTGGTGCTCACTTTTCGGTCATTTTTACTGAATCTCAAGTTACAGGGATGTAAAAAAAGACAAACTTGTATTAGTTATCAGGAGAGGACAAAGACACCCCCCGCACAACCACCCCCCACTTGACCACACGCGCGCACGCACATTATGCGCTTCCACACAGTTTCCGTCTTTCAAATTCACTAATAGGAATTGGTTTGTGCAGTGATATGATAAAAAAAAACAACACTTCCAAGGGGCAATGAAACTGAACCCGAAACCACATGAGCTTCTTAACCATACAGCTAACTATGCACCCAAAACTTACAGATGACCGAAACATTGCAGGCATGATGGCATGATTAAGAAGGTCACATGACTGCTACGTGTTTTCAACTTCGGTTATAAAGTTTCTGAAATCTGATAATAGGAAATGGTGTAGGAGTCAATCGGTGGGATCGTGTTTGTACTTGGGTGGCAGATTTAATCTGTACGTGCTCGTAAATATATGTATGTATGTATGTATGTATGTATGTATGTATGTATGTATGTATGTATGTATGTATGTATGTAAGCATGCATGTATGTAGGAGCGGCTGTGTGGTAAGTAGCTTGCTTACGAACCACATGGTTCCGGGTTCAGTCCCACTGCGTGGTACCTCGGGCAAATGTCTTCTACTATAACCTCGGGCCGACCAAAGCCTTGTGAGTGGATTTAGTACACGGAAACTGAAAGAAGCCCGTCGTATACGTATATATATATCTATGTGTGTGCGTCTTTGTAACCTTGTTTGTCCCCCTCACATCGACGTTTAACAACTGGCGTCAGTGTGTTTACGCGCCCATAACATAGCGGTTTGACAAATAAAACTGATAGAGTAAGTACTAGGTTGAAAAAATAAGTCCTGCTGTCGGTTTGTTCGACTAAAACCCACCCGTCAAGGTGGTGCTTCAGCATGGCCACAGTCAAAGATTGAAACAAGTAAAAGAATAAAAGAATATATAAATATTACATATATATGTATGTATATATATATTATATATATATATTATATATATATGTATGTTGTATATATATATTATATATACATTTATATACTGACCCGGAACCATGTGGTTCGTAGCAAGTATTACAGTACACAGCCCCACTCCTACAACAGCATGCTTACATCCTACATCATACTTAATACTACAGACATACATACATACATACAACATACATACATATATTTACGAGCACGTACAGATAAATTGCCACCCAAGTACAAACACGATCCCACCGATTGATCCTACACCATTTCCTATTATCGATTTCAGAACTTTTATATATATAGATATATCTATATATATATATATATATATATAGGGCAGCGACTCGCGGTCGTAGGATCGCGGTTTCGATTCCCAGACCGGGCGTGTTGTGAGTGTTTATTGAGCGAAAACACCTAAAGCTCCACGAGGCTCCGGCAGGGGGTGGGGGCGATCCCTGCTGTACTCTTTCGCCACTTTCTTCTCACTCTTTCTTCTGTTGGCCTGCTCGCTTAGCCAGCGCGGGTGGTGTCACTTGAAGGCTAAAACAATGCGAAGCACATTGTGACCAGCGATGTGTAACAACATCTGATAGCCTGGTCGGTTACGGTGATCACGGTGAATATATATATATCTTATAATATATATATATATATATATATATATATATATATATATATATATAACAGGAGTGTGTGTGTGAGTGGTGTGGGTGTGTGAGTGAGGTGTGTAGAGAGAGATAGAGATAGAGAGATAGACGAGAGAGAGGAAGTGATCCTCAGCATTGGACTGGTATTTTATTTATCGATCCTGAAAGGATCAAAGGCAGGGTTGACCTCGGCAGATTTGAACTAAAATCGCAGAGCTGCAACGATTCCCACAAGGCTTGCTAACCGACGCTCTAATGACTGGCAATTCACTGCATTAAATATATGCATTTTGTTGATCAAACAACAAAAACAGACTAATTCTGACAAATTCTAATATCATTGGAATAATTGTATCTGTGTGTGTGTGTTTTAAAGGCTGATATCCAGAACTGTTTAAAGAATAAATAATTGTTTGTAGACCCTGGGAATCTTCTAAATATCTTTTAAAGACGCCCAGACGTTTCTGATTT
>NC_043017.1:4045419-4062046 GCF_006345805.1 Octopus sinensis | reverse complement strand
ACGACCGAATTTCAAACAACATCCTTGAACAATAGCTTGCTAACCAACCCATGGTTCCGGGTTCAGTCCCACTGCGTGGCATCTTGGGCAAGTGTCTTCTGCTATAGCCCTGGGCCGACCAATGCCTTGTGAGTGGGTTTGGTAGACGGAAACTGAAAGAAGCCTGTCGTATATATGTATATTATATATATATATATATATATATATATATAAGTGTGTGTGTGTATGTTTGTGTGTCTGTGTTTGTCCCCCTAGCATTGCTTGACAACCGATGCTGGTGTGTTTACGTCCCCGTCACTTAGCGGTTCGGCAAAAGAGACCGATAGAATAAGTACTGGGCTTACAAAGAATAAGTCCCGGGGTCGAGTTGCTCGACTAAAGGCGGTGCTCCAGCATGGCCGCAGTCAAATGACTGAAACAAGTAAAAGAGTAAAAGAGAGAATGCCTGAAGTGGCGGACCATTGGAAACGAAGTCTTGCAGCGCAGGCTAAAGTGGTTTGGTAATAATGTCTGCAGATTGAGCACAGCAAGAATAGCACACCAACTGTTGTAGTGGTGGCAGTGACTCACACACGAGAGAACCCAGTATAACGCACCAAAGAAGACATGGTCGAACGAAACCGAGGAATGCCTCAAGTTGCAGGGCTTCGACCTCGAGTATGCTAAGACCAGGCCCATGGTTCGGAAAGCTTGAAACAACATCATCACCAGAGTCCGTCATCTAGCAGCACTCACAGCATTGAATTGGTTGAAAGGAGAGCCTCTCCCTCCGGTCACATACATACATATACATATCACCTTGACCGACCAGTCCGTCGGGCGTCCATTTGACACCGCTGGTCACAGCACGCTGTCCACTCCTCTCCGGATCGCGGTTGTTTTTTATGGAAGACCAGCAGTCGCCCATGCATACCGGCCTCCCCTCTCCACGTCACCGATGTTGTCCAAGGGAAAGGCAAAGGAGCCGATACAGCTTGGCACCTGTGACGTCGCAACTCATTTCTACAGCTGAGTGAACTGGAACAACGTGAAATAAAGTGTCTTGCTCAAGAACACAACACGCAGCCCGGTCCGGGATTCGAGCTCACAACCTCACGATCGTAAGCTCGTCGCTCTCTCTCTCTCTCTCTCTCTCTCTCTCTATATATATATATATATATATATGTATGTGTATGTATATATAGATCGATCTTAGTAAAAACTACAGAGAAAATAAAATGAGAAGAGGTAAGATGTTATATGCCTCGCAGATTGAACAATAGATGTGATGGTCAAGGTTAGGGTGCCTTTGATCAAAAAGTCTGCTGATCATAGGTTTGCTAATGTTATTTTTTAGCCCCAGGCCAGCTTTGCGTGAGCGAATTTATAAGTAATAGAATTGATTCGTTGCACATTAAGGGCGGTAGAGTGTTTCGTCCCTATTTTGAGTAGGTCTAGCATTCATGTTGATGTCTCCTCACTCACACACTCACTCACTCACTCACTCACTCACTCACTCACTCCTCTCTCTCACACTCTCATTCTCTCTGTCTCCTCTCTTTCTCTGTATATCTCCCCCCCTCTCTCTGTCGGTGCTTCGATCACCTTATGTCATTACTAATACTAAATGCAGGTAATTAGTGCCAGTGAGAAACTTCTGTCTGGTATTGATTAGGAACGTTACATTTTTTTATACAAACTAGTTCAAAAACACACACAGACACGCACACACACACACATACACACATACGCGCGCGCGCGCACATATACTGTCACTCAAACCCAAACATACAAATAAAGCCTGCAAACATCTTGATTCAAGCAAAGCGGTCTTGTCAATTTGTTAGTGACCGACTTAAAGTCTGCGATGAAAAACTTTGATACTCGTAAAAAAACACACACACTTATATATATATATATATTTGAGTAATTGAATGAATTATCTTATTAAGGATAATTCGAAAGATAACCGATACCTGGTAGCAAATTCACATCAGAAAGAACACGTTGAAGCTACGTCCCTAGGGCATAGACTATGTGTCTTCGTGCGGAAATTGTATGTTTATTTTAAAATTATAAGTATATGAAAGAATGGAGTTGAACGATTAGTTAACAAAATATCCTTTGGATATTTGTTAACTAGTCGTTCAACTCCATTCTTTCATATACTTATAATTTTATATATATATATATATACTTTATTTAAAGCAGCAGAAAATTCAACAAAACCTGTTTCTCTGAGTTTCCCGTTGCCGTTCATCGGACAGTTTTTGCAACGGGAAACTCAGAGTAACAGGTTTTGTTGAATTTTCTGCTGCTTTAAATAAAGCATATTACTCTACCACTGGTATTTGAGTACTCTTTTTTCCACCTTGTTTCACATTTATGTGTTTACTCCGGTATATATATATATATATATATATATATATATATATATATATCATATCAATCAATATAGGGTGGCAAGGAAAATTTTGGAATTTTATTGCACCATCAGTGGAAAAAAATTAAATAGTCATAGACCATTTTTAAGTCAACATAACATTAAGGAACGGCCATAATAGGCCATCACCACTAGAAATAACAGCCAAAGCTTCTACGCAAATAAAGATTAATTCCGTAAACAGGAGAAAATTTTTTTTTTTAGTTCTCTGTACGGAACATTAATCTTTATTTGCGGTAAGAGAAGCTTTGGCTGTTATTTCTAGTGGGTGATGGCCTATTATGGCGGTTCCTTAATGTTAATGTTTATATATATATATATATATATATATATAACAAGATAAGAAAATGGAGGAAATACATCTAAATCAAATATCAATTATCAGATAATACTCATCACATACTTATTAAACCACCACATAAGAACTGTAGGGGTTAAAATAAAAAGCAGACAATCAGTGTACATAAAGGAATGTACATAAAAAGTGTACATAAAAGAGTAATGTTGTATAATAAGTAGAATATATAAAAGAGAATATAAAATAAGTAAATTATATATATTATAGATTAATCTTACAGCTCTTTCGGCTTTGTCGATAAGTATGTCTCATTTTCCAATATAGCCCTTTATGGTTGAGGTTGCATTTGCAACCCCTATCTCAATTTGTATATATATATATATATAATATATATATATATATATATTTAATCTTTTACTCTTTTACTTGTTTCAGTCATTTGACTGTGGCCATGCTGGAGCACCGCCTTTAGTCGAGCAAATCGACCCCAGGTCTTTCCTCTTGTCCTTAATAGATTGGGATAAAAATTGGTCCTTTCTCATCTTGTATGAGGAATATCGAATGTCTTCATGCACTTCCTGTCTGATAGGAAACTCACACTGCCAGGTCCCTAGTGATGGACCTCATTGACATAGAAGGATCGTTGTAAATCATGGCCAGGATCTCACCCACAAATTCAGGAGTTCCTTTCCTAGCAGAACGACCAGAGAGAGTTTTCCGAGTTTGCCGTACCTTCGCATTCACCAACAGACTCATCCAACTCTTTCCGAATCCTCTGCATTGTCCTCGGATTGACATCCAAACACTCTGAAATGCTCGTATTGGAGCTTCCGGCACGAATGCCAAGCAGAACAGTATGTTGTTTCCAAATTTTTGGCAGAGTGAATTGCGTCATGGTGCTGTTTTTCTCACAGACGGTGCCCAACTGACCCTACTATGTAATAACAAATAATGCGCATGCGCGAAATTACACACACACCACACACACACGCACACACACACACACACACACTCACACGCGCACACACTCACACGCGCACACACTCACACGCGCGCACACACACACACACACACACACACGCACACACACACACGCACACACACACACACACGCACACACTCACACGCATACACACACACGCACACACACACACACACGCACGCATACACACACACACACAAACATACATACGACGGGCTTCTTTCTGTTCCTGTCGAGCAAATCCCAGTCACTAGACTTTAGTCAGGCGTAGAGTGGCTGTGTGGTAAGTAGCTTGCTTACGAGCCACATGGTTCCGGGTTCAGTCCCACTGCGTGGGCAAATGTCTTCTGCTATAGCCTCGGGCCGACCAAAGCCTTGTGAGTGGATTTGGTTGACGGAAACTGAAAGAAGCCCGTCGTATATAAGTATATATATATGTATGTGTGTGTATATATGTTTGTGTGTCTGTGTTTGTCCCCACAACATCGCTTGACAACCGATGTTGGTGTGTTTACGCCCCCGTAACTTAGCGGTTCGGCAAAAGAGACCGATGGAATAAGTACTAGAGTAAGCCCTGGGGTCGATTTGCTCGACTAAAGGCGGTGCTCCAGCATGGCCGCAGTCAAATGACTGAAACAAGTAAACGAGTAAAAGAGTCCGCAGCTAATGTAGAAGACATTTGTCAAAGGTGCCACGCATAAGAAATGAATCCGGAACCATGTGCATAGGAAACAAACTTCGAACTACACCGTTGTATATATACATATATATATTTATATATAGGAGCGCTCCGTCGGTTACGACGATGAGGGTCCCAGCTGATACGATCAACGGGACAGCTTGCTCGTGGAATTAACGTGCAAGTGGCTGAGCACTCCACAGACACGTGTACCCTTAACGTAGTTCTCGAGGAGATTCATCGTGACACAGAGTGTGACAAGGCTGGCCGTTTGAAATACAGGTACAACAGAAACAGGAAGAAAGAGTGAGAGAAAGTTGTGGTGAAAGAGTACAGCAGGGTTCGCCACCCCCCCTGCAGGAGCCTCGTGAAGCTTTAGGTGTTTTCGCTCAATAAACACTCACAATGCCCGGTCTGGGAATCGAAACCGCGATCTTACGACCGCGAGTCCACTGCCCTAACCGCTGGGCCATTGCGTCTCCACATATTTATATATATATACACACACACACACACATACATATATATTTGTGTGTGTTTATATGCATAGATATATGTATGTATTTATATATGTATTTGTAATTGTGCATAGAGTGTGCTGGATTAAACCCTTTGCAGTATTTCGTGAATTTTTCATCCCCTTTCTGCTCTGACTTCACATTGCACTGAGGTTGGCTTTGCTTTTCATCCGACGGAGGACGGGAATTCAAAGTAGCAGACAATTAATGGCGGTCTGTATAATTTATAGACTGCTCCCTCTACCAAAATATGTGGCCTTGACCTTATGCTAAAAAACATCATTTTTAAAGGGCAGTACATTGACACCATCGCCAGATCGTCAAACTAAATACCATGTGGTATTTAGCTACATCCTCTTACGTTCTGTGTTCAAATGCCGTTGGTGTCGACTTCACCTTTTATCTTTCCGGGGTCTGATGAAATGAAAAAAAAAATAGGTCCTTTATATTCATCTCTATCCTTACCACCTCTCGTAAACTATGTGGCCTTTGCCTATTTTCGAAATCAAGGATGTTAGATTGGCAGAATCGTTAGAGCGTCGAACAAACTATTTTGCGGTGTTTCTTCCGGGTCTTTATGTTCTGATTTCAAATTCCGCTGATGTTAACTTTGCCCTTCGCCATATCGGGATCGATAAAACAGAGCAGACAAGTAATGAGGTCGATGGCATCGACTGACCCCCTTTTTTAAAACCGTCGGCCTTTGAGCCAAAATCTGAAACCAAGAATGGTCAGCGCACCAGGCAAGATGCTTAGCAGCATTTCGTCTGTCTTTATGTTCTGAGTTCAAATTCCGCCGAAATTGACTTTTCTTTCATCCTTACGGGGTCGATAAAATGAATAACAGTGAAACACTGGAGTCGATGTAATTGACAAGTCTCCTCCCATCAAATTTCGGGTTTTGTGACTTTTCTTTCCTCGCCCTTTTCAAGCCTAGCCAGGCTCATGGGCCCGGTTTCCCGGTTTCTGTGGCGTATGTGTTCTCCCCAGCTGGACGGGATGCCAGTCCATCGCAGCGTTACTCAAGAAGTTGTGGCGAAAGAGTACAACGGGACTCGCCACCATCCGCTGCCGGAACCTCGTGAAGCTTTTAGGTGTTTTCACTCAATAAACACGCACAACGCCCGGTCTGCGAATCGAAACCGCGATCCTCCGACCGCGAGTCCGCTGCCCTAATCACTGGGCCATTGCACCTCTTTGTGCCTTTAGTCGAAAGGATTATTGTTAAGACGTCTGGTTGGCAGAATCGTTAGCACGTCGGGCGAAATGCTAAGCGGTTAGGGTTTGTGTGCCGCTACGTCATGAGTTCAAATTCCGCCAAGGTCAACTTTGCCTTTCATCCACTTTTGGGGTTGATGCAATAAGTACCAGTGAAACACTGGGGTCGATATAATCGACAATCCCCTCCACCAAAACTTCACGCCTTGTGCCTAGAGTAGAAAGGATTGGTTTTATTCTTATCATTATTCACGCGGTGTGCTGGCAGAATCGCTATCACGTCGGGCAAAATGCTTAGCGGCATTTCGTCTGTTGGTACGTTGTCGACTTTGTCTTTCATCCGTTAGGGGTCGATAAATTAAGTACCAGCAACGCACTGGGGTTGTTGTAATCGACTTAACCCTTTTCCCTAAATTTCAAGCCTTGTGCCTACATTAGAAAGGATTATTATTATCATTATTATCATTTTTACTACTACTACTACTACTACTACTACTACTACTACTACTACTACTACTACTACTACTACCACCACCACCACCACCATCACCACCACCATCATAAAGATCGTCCTATCGTCTGCTTTTAAGGAAGAAGACTGAGTCGTTTTCTTCCTCCGGTTGTCTTTTGTGCGGTGTCTGTAGTTATGTGTTGAACGGGGTTGAAATTTTGGAAGACTGTTTAATCTCTCAGATCAAGTCCTCACTAACTTCTTCAAAACCCACTTGAAGAGAAAGGGGTGGATAGAAAGGGGTATGCTGCTCTTTTAAAAATAGCTAGCTGAGACCAGAGAAATCGGTGTGGTTAACCCTTTAGCATTCGTATTGCTTTTTCAAATGTAATGCTTATTTTATCCACATTGTTTTGAATTAATCATGCATTATTTCACAGCTTTGAGATTTCAATAAAGTGATGGTTTATAATTAGAATAACATTGTAGGGTAGATGTGAGAGGCTGGATCTGACCGGTTTGAACATTCAATAGGTAGAATTTTGGGCCTAATACGACCGGTATAAATGCTAAATGTTTAAATGAAGCTGCACTAATTATGCGGCTGGATGCTGGCTGCCAAAGCTAAGGGGAGCGAATTTATATGCTCTTTTTTTTTGATTTGTCAGCGAAATCCACGGTCTTGTGTTTGGGGGGGGGGGTTACCGCGAATCACCCTTATATAATTGCCTCCCCCACCACAGTTTTAGGGATCACTCCTAATTGCCATATTGTTACCTTCTGCTGTCACGACTAATTATTGCCATTTATTTATTATTAACATCGCTATTGCTCCTGTTGATCTCGCCCATTCTATTCGATGCAAAAACTTCCACGGCGTCTTTGTTGCTTTTCTTTTGTACTCGACTTTGTATTGTCCCCCAACCGTCTTAGACTCGTATGGCCAATAAAAGAAACCATCATCATCATCATCATCATTATTATCATTATTATTATTATTATTATTATTATTATTATTATTATTATTATTATTATTATTATTCAGTAGTTTTATTTTTATAGCGTGCTTCCACTTCACTACCGAGCGCAGCTCTGTGTGCCTTGGGTATGTGCTGTGATTTGTTGTGATGATATTATTATTATTATTACTATTATTATTATTATTATTATTATTATTATTATTATTATTGTTATTATTATCATTATTATTAACAGCTATTTATTAATTCGGACGTGTGTGTTACAGAAGAGTGAATCAACAAGTATACATGGAGGTAAAAGATTCAGGAAAGACCCGTTATAACCCGCTATACAAATTAATATTGTCATTGTAGTAGGTCCGAGTGTTGTGCTCATATATATAAATTCTAATGCGTGCGCGCACCCCCACCTCCACAGACAGACAGACGGACAGAGAGACAGACAAACATGCACATATATATATATATAACACACACACCTTTACACACATATACGTTGCCGGAAGAGTAAATAAATAAATAAAAAATAATCCTTTATACACACACACACACACACACACACACATACACACACACACACATATATATGAAAGATTGTAAGTGAAAATGTGTTTTTATGTAAGTGTATAAGAACTTTCGAATGCGCGCGCGCGCGCGCGCGTGTGTGTGTTGTATGTGTGTATGTGTGTGTGTATCACTTTATATATATATTTCTAAAGGGTTTCTTTCTGTCTATACAACCCGGTGTGTATGTGTAGATGAGTATATATATAATATATATATATATATATTATGTTTTTTATGTAAAATGCTTCTCTATACACACACCACATACACACACGAACACACACACACACATGCACATACATGTACACCCGTGCACATACATACACGCAGATATATGAGTGTGCATTTGTGTGTGTGTATGCATTTGTGTGTGTGTGTGTGCATTTGTTTGTGTGTGTGTATTTGTGTGTGTGTGTTAATTTGTGTGTGTGTGTGCATGTGTGTGTGTGTGTATGCATCTGTGTAAGGATGTGATATTTCACTTGCTATACGTGTCATCCTCTCTGTCAACTTTTCGTGGCAGTGCGTGCATCCGTACAGGGGTGTGTGTGTAAGTGTGTACGTGTGTATGTATATTTGTGAGTGTGCATGTGTGCGTGTGTGTGTGCGTGTCTCTCGCTATGACTTCGAGAAAACAAACAAAATTTCAGGTAATTATTTACTTAGGGTGTGTATATGTATTAGCTTACTTATATACATGCATACATGCATGTATGTATATATGTGTGTATGTGTAGGTGTCTTTTATCTTAGTAAATCCTTGTAAAATGTGTCACACGCAAAAACACACACATTCACATATACATACTCACAAACATACACACTCACACACACAAAACATATATGTAGGCTTATGCGTGAGTATATACATCCATCCATACATACACACTCATATATATATACATACATACATACATATATATAATACATATACATACAAAGCAAGCAAGAGAGAGAGAGAGAGAGAGAGAGAGAGAGAGGAGAGAGAGAGAGAGAGAGAGAGAGGGGAGGAGGGAAGATTAATGGAAAAGTGGGAGGAATGGTCGAAAATTTATAGTTCATTTCTCTTTTTTTATTTTTTTTCTCAAAGTGATTTTGTTTTTTTTGAAAAATTCTCACATATAGTCTCGTCTCTCATGCCATGTCTCTTTCCCTTCACACACACACACACACACATGCACTGATACTCATCAACATTCAACCTCTTCTTTTCTTCCTCTACTTCTTCATCTTCCCTCATGCCTTCCCTCCTCTGCTCGCGTTCTCTTTGTCCCTCCCTCCCTCCCCCCATTCCTCTCTCTCTCTCTCTCCCTTCCTCCCACGCCGTCTCTTCTCTCTCTCTATTTCTTTCTCTCCTCTTGCCTTCGTCTAATAACCCCCTCTCCTCCCCCCCAGCCCGTCTCTGTTTCGACCTCGTTCTTTCTTTCTTTCTTTCTTGGTCTTTTTCTTTCTCTTTTGACCACTCTCACTCCAACAATTCTACATGTACACACACACACACACACCACACACACACACACATACACACACACACACACATACACGCACGCACGCACATTTGTGTGTGGTGTGGTGTGGTGTGGTGTGAGTGTGTGTGCGTAAATGTATGTAGGTAAAGAATAGATGTATGCATATATGTATTTGGAGAAAGAGGGTGAGGGTGAGAGAGGGATGGATATATATAAGAGAGACCGGCAACGATGCAATTCCCGCAGTTGCTGGCAGCATCAGACACGTCGTTGACTTTTCCATTTTCCCTTCCAGCTTTTAGGATAAACTCCAGTTTGGATTGATTTCGACTTTACGGTTGTTATTGCAGTTTACTCGGGAACTTCTTACATTGGGTTTATTCAAACAACAGCAGCATTAACTAAAGGAGCAACAACAAACAAACAGCGAAAATGAATTATTCGAAAACATCCTACAGAAAATCGATGGGGACTTCCTCCTATCCGACAGCAACTACTAAGATAATTCGCAAAAGTAGGGTATCAAGTGTCGGATCAAATTATGGCTCACCCTTACATTTCAAAGATGGTGTCGTCAGTTCGCTTTCTTCAAAAGGGGCCACTGATATCAAGTGCACCAGGGAGAAAGAAAAAAAGGAGATGCAAGATTTGAACGAAAGGTTTGCCAACTACATCGAAAAGGTCCGTTTCCTTGAAACTGAAAATAAGGCGTTAAAAGAAGCATTGAAAAAACAAAAACGCGACTTTAACATTGAGCCGATGAAGGCTATGTACCAGACCGAAATAGACGAACTCAAGAAGCAACTGCTAACGACCACCGACGAAAATGCAACTCTGAAAGCCCGCATTGCAACCTTAGAAGAGGAAATGGAGGGCTTAAACGGACAGTAAGTACAAATATTTCGCTATATTTCGTTTTTTGCCTCTCCCGTTGTTGCTCTCTTCATTTTATGTCAACATTCCAAAATGTCTCCCACCTTTCTCGTTTCCTTATTTTGTCACTTTTGGTCAGTTGCGGTCCATTTCATATTCTCTCTCTCTCTCACTTTTCCCCACCTTCTCTGTCTAAATTTTTTTTTTTTTAATATTTCTGATTGAAACAATTATGTAGAGATTGTGCTTGGTACCCACAAATTACACGGAACCAGTTTATTAGATGAACATAAAAAAAAAAAAGAAAGCATAAATGCTGCTATGATAAAGATAGAACAGTTTATATATGTCATATACAGGTTATCATATACAGGTTCTTAAACTCAGAAATCTAACTCCAAGTGAAAAGCCTCTATGTAAACACGACATTGACGTTTCATTTCGCGCACGCGCACACACACAGATGTATTGATGCCTTATCAGAATTAGAACTGCTTAAAACAGGAACTAATGGAGTAATACAACTAATAATGCTTCCAAACAAGGCTTTTTGTTCTGTTGTGTCTGGGGAGAGTCATTTTCGTTTTGTGCCTTATTATTTAACACACTCACCGGTAAAATTTCCACTTATTTCTTATTTTTATTTTCCTAAAATTTTCGTTGCGTGTTGCAACCTTTTCAATAGTTTTGACTCTCAGAATATGCTTCAACACACGAACTCATATAAAGAATCTTGCAAACCAAATCCAAAAACGAAATAAGGCTTTTTGTTGTTTTGTGTATTAGAAAGTTTAAATGAAAAAAGGGAGTTACCGGACCCATAGAATGTCGGATTTAAGAGGTTCAACTTGTTTTCACACACGTCTATTTCATTGAGAGTTCACTCAGGACTCAAAAATCGTATTTAACAAATATTTAGTATGGAAGAGGAGAACGGTTACAGGTTGTTGAATTCGTTAGAAAGGACAGCCAAATCTGCGACAAGTCCCGCACATTCTGGATAATATACTCTGTGATAAACTGTGCCTGGAAATGTCTGGAAATGAGACAGTCAAGCTTTGAACACCCTTGACTATAGCTCAGCTTGAACAAGGTTGACTTTAAGCAAAACAACAACAACAACAACAATAGTTGTTTTAGTGGGACTGATGTCTTCATCTTGGTTGTTGCATTCACTACGCTTCGGCTGTTGTATGCTCCTGCTGTCTTCAGGTGTATCTTTTGATTCACCTTATTGCCTTTGCCTTGGATTGAACTCGGAATCTCTAGGTGTCTGCACTGTAGTAACTAGCGGTTTTATCCACTACTCCTCTCCCACCAAATTTCAGGTCTTGTGATTAAAGAAGAAAGAATGTGTGCATTAAGTGTATGTGTGTGTGTTTGTGTGTGTGTGTGTGTGTGAGAGAGATTGAGAGAGAGAGGGAGGGGAGAGAAAGTAAGAGAGAGAGAGGAGAGAAAAAGAAATAGAGAGAGTGAGAGAAAGAGAGGGATGAGAAATATGGGAGAGATTAGACGGATGGGAAAAATAAAAAAAACAGAAAGAGGGATGAGATTAATAGATAGAGAGATAGAGAAAGAGAGATAGATGAGAGAGACGGAAGAGAAGAGAGATGAGAGATATAAGAGAGATTGGAAAGATGGGAGAAATGAAAAGAGAGAGAGAGGGATGAGAAATAAAAAGATAGATAAACAGAGAGAGAGAGAGCGGGATAGAGAAAGAGAGGGAGAGAGAGATGAAGAGAGAGAGAGCGGGATAGAGAAAGAGAGGGAGAGAGGGATGAAGAGAGAGGGAGAGAGGGATGAAGAGAGAGGGAGAGAGAGAGAGGGTGGGAGGGTAGGATGAGAATGATGGGAGAAGTGAGAGATGAGAGATATAGGAGAGATTAGGAGAGATGGGCGAAATGAGAGGAGAAAAGGGAGGAGAGAGAAAGAGGGAGGGAGGGAGAGAGAAAGGCGGAGAGAAAAGCCAAGTCTTTTCGTTCAAAGAAGAAAAGTCAGTTTCCGAAACGTCAGAATATCTTCTTTTCTTCTCCCCTCCGCCTTCCCCCGCCGTCTCCGCCCCCAGCAAACGGGCAGATAGGAAACTCGTTCCACAGCCTGTGAACTTTATACAGGCTTCCTTCTTATACACTCATCTAACTAAACAGGCCAAACCTGTGTGGCTTTTTTTCAGACTATGTACACAACTGTCTGTGACGGAATGTCATTTGCAAGTTGATTCAGTCACTTGTAGCTCCACTTATATATATATTCTCACCCGACCCGACCCCCTGCTCTTACCCCCATTTCCGTCCCTTACTCCCTCTCTTTCGTGACATTCTTCCCGATTTTGCTTTATGAAATTAATGAATGAATAACAGCTTCACAAACATCAAATATCTAACCTCCTCCTCTCTCCTCCTCCTCCTCCTCCTCCTCACTCACCAGTTCAGAGCAACTTCGTAGCTTATGTGTTACTCTACATGGACATTCAACCTGCTCGAAATAGCAGCCGGATTTCTTTAAATTCTATTTTTTTGTAGTCTCAGTAATAATCCTTTCTGCTATATAGACATAAGGCCTGAAATATCTTAGGGGAGGGGAGTTTGTCGATCTTATCAAGCCACAATGCACAACCGGTACTTTATTTATCGACCCCGAATGGATGAAAGGTAAAGCCGATCTCGGTTGAATTTGAATTCAGAGCGTAAAGATGGACGAAAGGCAATTTATCCGGGGTACTACCAATTCAACCATCTCGCCGCCTTAATTCTTATTTCTATATTGACCACAAGGGGCTAAACATAGAGGGGACAAACAAGGATAGACAAAGGGATTAAGTCGAGTAGATCGACCCCAGTGTGTAATTGGTACTTGATTTATCGACCTCCTTATAATCCCTGACTTGCCCGAGTCGAAGGACTTTCTCCAATCCCTGGGGTTTTGCTTTTCTGCTCGGTAAATCTTACAAGTTTATTTCTCATTTTATATCTTGAGCAAGTTACTCAGAGCATATATTTTAGTCTGGAGCATTCTTTTTATTTGCGTACAGAAAAAGAAATTGATTAAAAGAAAAAAAAAAGCAGAAAAGTATAAAAGACTAAATTATCGAAGAATTAAAGTTATCTTTGCGTAGTATTAAAATTGTTTTAAAGCAGAAATAGACATGATCAACCAAACTACTCAGATAATCGTAGGAGTTAAGAATATTCCAAGGCATCATTGTCCATGCTTCACTGTAAGGGATAAACAATCTGGGCTGAAGGCTTCTTTGAATTGTTTCCCGACACAAACTCTTCGGAGCGGGAAAATAAAAAGGGTGAATGATGACTCACCAGAGAAAATACATTGTTTGAGTCATTGACCACTTTTAATAATCTAGGCACCGTTTTTTTTATCACTTATCAATTTTCTATCAATGAAAGATTTTTGAGCTCCCCCCGAATATTTTACACTTTCTTTTTCATATCTTCAAAGTAGGTGGTCGCTCTAGCAGGCTATTTTGTTCTATACTTTTAGGCGGAAGAAACGGTGTGAGTTTTAACGTAGGGCGTGTGCTACAAGGGAAGTTTTATTTTGGATACATAATCTGGTCTTTTCTCAAAACGGCAGAGACGGTGTAACTTTAGGAAGGTTTATCTTCCAGTTTATATTTGTTTCCAGTCAATGGACCAGAGCCAAGTTGGGTCTCCGTCTTGAAAGGTTTAGTCGAACAAATCTCCTCAAGTACTTAAATTTTAAGCCTGGCTTTTATTCTATCGGTCTATCGGCCTCTTTCGATGAATCAACAAGTGACAGAGAGGTAAACAAACCAACACCAGTTTTCAAACGCTGAGTGTGAGGTACAAAACACAAACACAAAGACATACATACGTCGGGCTCAGTCACATTGTAGTGAGTTCGATTCCTGGACCGGGCTGTGTGTTGTGTTCTTCAGCAAAACACTTTATTTCCCGTTGCATCAGTTCCCATAACCGCAGAAATGGGTTGCAACGTCACTGGTGCCATTCCATTGGTGGAACGGGGAGGGGAAGCTTGCACGTAGGGGCGACTGCTGATCTTCCATAAACAACCTTGTTCGGACTTGTACCTCGGAGGGGATCTTTCTAGGTGCGATCCCATGGTCATTCATAACCGAAGCGGTCCTTATATATATATCTATATCATGAGAGAAAGTAAATGAAATTCACGAGACTCTTTATTCACGATGATCTTTTCGACCCATCGTGCACCGGTACATCGCAGGTGAGACGCTGTACAAACAATTGTTGTGCATCATAGGTGCAGATGTGTTTCTCTCCTCAGGTGACTTGTCAAAAGCCCGCTACAAAGTGTACACCTGAATGTAAAACTATCTATCTATCTATCTATCTATCTATCTATCTATCTATCTATCTATCTATCTATCTATCTATCTATCTATCTATCTATCTATCTATCTATCTATCTATCTATCTATCCGTCTGTCTGTCTGTCTGTCTGTCTGTCTACACACACGTGTGCACCTTTCGTGTTATGTAGCTGCTATTTCTAGAATGTCGTGTAGTCACGTAGGGCTCTCCAACTTTGGTGAACTTGATTAACTATTACAATTAAAGAAATTAGTTGCTTTCCAACGATATCGAATGGGAATGGCAGACACAGACACACACACACACACACACCACACACACATGTATGTGTGTGTGTGTGTATGTATATATAACCTTATGATAAACCACAAAACCTTGTAAATACACCTTCCCAGGGTTTCCCGGCCGAAATAATAATTCATTCGGCTATTTATAAATCTGAAACAAAGCCGTTTGTCGGTTATCTTTAGGGCAGAGAATGTTTAAAAGCAGAGACGCTCTTGTTTCCAGTTTAATAACTTACTCTTTTTTTTACTCTTTTACTGGTTTCAGTCATTGGACTGCGGCCATGCTGGAGCACCGCCTTTAGTCGAGCAAATCGACCCCGGGACTTATTCTTTGTAAGCTCAGTACTTATTCTATCGGTCTCTTTTGCCGAACCATTAAGTTACGAGGACGTAAACACACCAGCATCGGTTGTCAAGCAATGCTAGGGGGACAAACACAGACACACAAACATATACACACACACTTATATATATATATATACATATATACGACAGGCTTCTTTCAGTTTCCGTCTACCAAATCCACTCACAAGGCATTGGTCGGCCCGGGGCTATAGCAGAAGACGCTTGCCCAAGATGCCACGCAGTGGGACTGAACCCGGAACCATGTGGTTGGTTAGCAAGCTACTTATCACACAGCCACTCCTGCGCATTGTTGAATAAATAATTATTTCAACCAGGAAATCCCGAGTAACTGTATTCACAAGATTTGTGTTTTTTTCTTGTTTATTATAAGATTATTTCTACTCTCTTACCTGATCGAATGCTTTTCTACTTGGTGAAGTATTACTACATTATATATATATATTATATATATATATATATATATATATATATATATATATATATAATTATTTTTGAGTATGCATTGTCTGGGAGATTTCTCTTATAGTAGAAGAAATAGCTAAGATTTTTTGGGCTGCTATTTCTAAAAGTTCGGTGTGTGGTAAAGTAAATTATTTTACTGAACCCTAATTATATAACGTAATGTTTTAAATATACCGTAAATGGTATTTTTACATACTGAACACTACTTGGTAAAATTAATTAATAATTAATTAATTTTACCCTTTTATTATTGATTGTATATATATATTAATAGTTATCGCCAAGCTAATATGGCAGACCATAAATATAGGACGAAAGCTGCCGTTGATTAGCTCCAAGATGCCATCGCCTCTAGCTAGCTATGTGACACACGAACCTGTGTCCATTATAACCTCCAAACAGGGGAAGTCAGCCGCTTCCCTTTGCTGGTCTGGGATATACAGACTAGTTTCAGGGTATTTGCCCTTTATCAATGCAGAGTAGCCGAACCCAGCAGGCGTCGCTACTGACCGTCTGTTCGAAGGATTATTTACCTAAATTCAGTGGAATATATATATACCAAATAAATTCGAGAAGCACTCGACCCGAATACTGGGCTATCAATTACTGCTGGGTTCCAAGCGAAAGCCGGAATTCCTCAGGTGTTGACAATCAAAGTTTCACGACGATTATCCTGTCAAATGGGTTTAGCGAAGATTAACTAATCCAATGAAAAGAAGACAAA
>NC_043017.1:4030419-4042919 GCF_006345805.1 Octopus sinensis | reverse complement strand
CATCGTGATTTCAGGCGAGAGATGAACGTTATGATGTACATATTACCACAACGTGTTGCTGTCATTGATGGACTTGGCCGTAAGATTAAGGTGTGTCATCCTCACGGATGTACATGGCTACTACCCTGTGACCCTTTTATATATTGTCTGTACGAAACACATTTGATGTGTCCCTGCATCAGCTGTATCTGTAGACAGATGTATTTTTGTAGGGCGGCGAGCTGGCAGAAGCGTTAGCACGTCGGGCGAAATGCTTAGCGGTATTTCCCTTTCATCCTTTCGGGGTCGATAAATTAAGTACCAGTTACGCCCTGGGGTCGATGTAATCGACTTAACACCTATGTCTGTCCTTGTTTGTCCTCTTTGTGTTTAGCCCCTTGTGGGTAATAAAGAAATAGGTATTTCGTCTGCCGCTACGTTCTGAGTTCAAATTCCGCCGAGGTCGACTTTGCCTTTCATCCTTTCGGGGTCGAGTAAATTAGTACCAGTTATGCACTGGGGTCGATATAATCGACTTAATCCGTTTGTCTGTCCTTGTTTGTCCTCTCTGTGTTTAGCCCCTTGTGGGTAGTAAAGAAATAGGTATTTCGTCTGCCGCTACGTTCTGAGTTCAAATTCCGCCGAGGTCGACTTTGCCTTTCATCGATTGAATAAGTACCAGTTACGCACTGGGGTCGATATAATCGACTTAATCCGTTTGTCTGTCCTTGTTTGTCCCTTCTGTGTGTAGCCCCATGTGGACAGTAAAGAAATAAGTTCCACTGTGGTATGGTGGGATGTGTACTGAAGGACATAACTGCATCTGACGCTTTTATGATAATGAATAGCGTTAAACAAGCCTGCATCTGACACAATCTCTCTCTTCAGCATTGTGTCTTCGATAATAGTTCCCGACGGTTTTAACAGCAGCATTCCTGTGAAGGCGCAATGGTCCAGTGGTTAGGGCAGCGGATTCGCGGTCGTAAGAACGCGGTTTCGATTCCCAGACCAGGCATTGTGAGTGTTTATTGAGCAAAAACACCTAAGCTCCACGATGCTCCGGCGGGGTGGGGTGAACACCGCTGTACTCTTTCACCACAACTTTCTCTCACTCTTTCTTCCTACTTCTTCCACAAAGCAGAGGAACCATGGTGTAACTCACTATGGTGTGGTAAAACTTTCAGACCCTAGTCTAGATAGATTGCGAATCCTCTGTACCCCAGGATAGTTCAGCTCTCCACCCGTTAAAAGCCACCTTTTACGGAATGAGGATAACAACGTAGCTTTCGCGTCCGTGCAACCGCCAGTCTATCGCGTGTGGTGAGTGGATCTTCAAGTTGCCACACGCATTCTTAGTAGCTTAGAGTAGGCTCGAATTAAAGATTATTCTTTGTGGCTAATGGCGATTAGAAGTCCCGATTAGAAGAAGAAGAAGAGGAATACAACAAACAGGTGTCATGTAGACTTCACAACTATCTTCCTTCAAAGACTATTGAACTTCAATTTGAAGCAGTTGTATTTAGCTCTCTGTGAACCTCAATCGTCTGGCAAACGTTTGGTTTTTGGTTCAATTCTGTTGCATGGATCATTGGGCAACTGAGTTCTGCAAGAAGCCTCTGTTCACTAAAAACCTTTTTGTGAAAATTAGTAGACAGAAACTCTTCAGAATCTCACAATATCAATGCACGCGTATATATGTGTGTGTGTGTATACATATGTATATGTGTATCATACATGCATACATCTACTCATCCACATGTGTGTGTGTGTGTGTGTGCATGTGTGTTGTGTGTGTGTGTGTGTGTATGTGTACGTGTGTGCGAGTGTATGTATGATGGTATGTATGTATTTCCTGTGATTCAGTTAATCTGGGTGTTTCCCTCGACCTTTAACTGGTTTCTCGAACAAAATTATGTTGGTATGTGTGTGTGTGTGTGTGTGTGTATGCGTGTATGAGAGTGAGCGGAGTGTGAGAGAGAGTGACTGAGAGATTGTATGTATGTATGTATGTATGTATGTATGTATGTATGTATGTATGTATGTATGTGTGTGTGAGAGAGAGAGAAAGTGAGGGTGAGAGAGAGAGAATGTATGACAGAGAGAGAAAATGTATGTTATGTGTGTGTGTGTGTATGTACTGTCCTTTGAGTGTAGAGGACCTGAGCGTACTCTTGCATTTGCACCTCCTGGCCAGTGTGTTTGCACTAAGAGAGATCAGCCGAAATACTCCGCCATTTGTGAAGGACGGCTTAAGCTGAACACCGTTTTTGTTGGGCCCCGAGGAGATTTTTTTCCCGGTGACAGTAAGCAATATTTGAACTTGGTGCACAAACAACCGGAACAAATATGAGGCTATCTGTTCGACTGCCTAACGACGTTAGCAAACCATCGTCACACTCATACACACATGCACACACACATTCATCTATCTATCTATCTATCTATCTATCTATCTATCTATCTATCTATCTATCTATCTATCTATCTATCTATCTATCTATCTATCTATCTATTCCTATCTATCTATCTATCTATCTATCTATCTATCTATTCCTATCTATCTATCTATTCCTATCTATCTATCTATCTATCTATCTATCTATCTATCTATCTATCTATCTATCTATCTATCTATTCCTATCTATCTATCTATCTATCTATCTATCTATCTATCTATCTATCTATCTATCTATCTATCTATCTATCTATCTATCTATCTATCTATCTATCTATCTATACGACGGGCGTCCACACATATTCTGTAAATCAAATTCACTCACAAAGTATTGGTCAGCTCGGGGCTGTAGAAGAAGACACCTACGAAAATAACGCGTAGTGGAACTGAACCGCATACCTTGTAGTTGCAAAACAAACGTCTCAACAACAACAACGATTTCAAATTTTTGTCACAATGCCAGCGTAGTGGAAGGGATTAAGTCGATTACATCGACCCCAATGTTTCACTGGTACTTAATTTATCGACCCCGAAAGGATGAAAGGCAAAGACGACCTTGGCGGAATTTGAACTCGGAACGTAGCGACGAGCGAAATACCGCTAAGCATTTCGTCCAGCATGCTAATAATTATGCCAGCTCACCACCTTAGTAGTAGTAATAATAATTATAATAATAAAAATAATAATAATAATAATAATAATAATAATAATAATAATAATAATAATAATAATAATAATAGTAATAATAATAATAATTCACTATTCTTTCTTTTTCCAGGAACTGCAGGAGGAAACTGCTAGTCGTCTCGCTGAAAGCACTCGTGCCCAATCTTTGGAAGATGAGCTTAATTTCTTGAAAGACATTTATGAAACTGTAAGTTTTATATTGTTCACGTTGAATTAATTTTTACGATCCTTTCTGTTGGAAGTTTCACATTGAAAAAATTATTTTACATCTATCCTGATGCAAAAAAAATATCGATTATATCTTCGATACAATTCCATAATGAAGGTTATTTTAAACGTATTACTTTAAACTCACGAAGCAGCGTGATAAAGAGATTCATTTAGTACGCTTGCTATTCAGATATAAGGTTATATTCCACAGGTAAGTTAATGTCGGAAGCATTAAACGTAGCAGGATGTTGAATAATTGCACGAGGTGATACACGGACAAAAAGATTAGTAAGTTAGTGTTAACAAAGCAAAGTGATGTGGAAAAAGGAATAATAATGAACGACTAATATATGGGACGACTTTAAACGCGCTGAAATCGCGTTTGTAGTCCGGGCTTCCTCGGCTGATGAGAGGATTTCTATATTTTCTTATCTTTCATTCCTTTCCCGTTAATCGTTTCCACGTTCCATTTTGTAATTTCTTTATATAATCTATACATTCATGCATCTGTTTGAGTGTTAAGCACTAATTAGCCTTAACTATGGAACAAAATCAAAGACAATCGAGATTTATATATCAATATAAAAATTTAAAAACTGCTATAAAACATGAAGAAATTTCCACGAGTCCCACTAGTTTTAGTTATCTTGGTAAGTACGAGAGACAATTATAGAAGTATTCTATAAATTATTATAACTTCATCAGTGAAGTATAAACTTCACCAAAATCGCAAAACTACCAATGGCAGGCTTATTAAGTAAATGTGCGGGATTGCGATTATAAGCTGCTTTAGGAATTGCTTAGGAAATAACTGCAGGAGATCGACTGCATTAAAAGCCAGCAAATAAACAATAGATACATTAGTGTTAATGTATTTAACGCAAGAAATATTAGATATGTTAACTAGAAATAATTATACAGCGAGGGAAAATATTAGTGAATGACTAATATTAGTACCTGCTGAAATAATTAAAATATTAGTCATCGACAAGTATTCTTTGTAGCCCACTGCCTAAATGCTTTTAGTTCACCGCATTGTTGCTTGTAGCTCAACGCATAAATTGCTTTGTAGCTCAACACATAATTATTTCTAGTTGACATATTTAATGCTTCTTGCATTAATTATAATACTAACTTAACTAAAAACAAGCGAGATAATTGCTGGAAGAATCATTTAGTAAATGCACAAGACTGGTAACAAGATAGACGTAGACAGACTGAATCTGAAAGGTCGGTTGGTAGATAATGTGACCAACCATGCATGCACGTACGTACGTGTGTACGCACATACGTACGTACGTACGCACGTATGTATGTATGTATCTTTTTTTGTCCCTTTTTTTTTCTTCTTTCCCTTTTACGATCCCTTTTGATCGAAAACCTACCACACCTTTTTTTTTCTCTCCCCAAAAAAGAAAAATTCTACTTTGTATTCTGTCCCGTCTGTGTGCAGCCCTGTGTGGCTAATAAAGAAATCTATCTATCTATCTATCTATCTATCTATCTATCTATCTATCTATCTATCTATCTATCTATCTATCTATCTATCTATCTATCTATCTATCTATCTATCTATCTATCTATCTATCTATCTATTCGATTCACTCCAACATTTAAGTTTAATTTGTCAAAATATTTTCGTCGCTAAAATCCGCGACCTGTTCACTGACAAAGTCCGTGCTGCATCTCGGACTTGTCAGTGAACAGGTCGCGGATTTTAGCGACGAAAATATTTTGACAAATTAAACTTAAATGTTGGAGTGAATCGAACGGCTTTTGTGTGTTTTTTAATGGCTTATAAACACCTTCCACGCTGCTGCAATGTTTTCGTTTCAGCACACGATCTCAGATCAAATTACTTGCTATGCGAGTACATCTCCGTAATATCTATCTATTCCTATCTATCTATCTATCTATCTATCTATCTATCTATCTATCTATCTATCTATCTATCTATCTATCTCTCTCTCTCTCTCTCTCTCTCTCTCTCTCGCTCTCTCTCTCTATCTATCTATCTATCTATCTATCTATCTATCTATCTATCTATCTATCTATCTATCTATCTATCTATCTACCAATTTTACAGAGTTCTTTAAGGCATTAGCTATTAAACCTTGCGGTATTTATTCCGGCTCGCTTTGATCGGAATTGAAATCCCGCTGAGCTCAGGTGTGCGTTTCATCTAAGTAAATAAATAGAAGACAAAGTACTGGAATTTCTTCATTATGTCATTCTCACTTGAAGAAACACTAATGAAGGGATTGGCTCCACCGGGTTTAAAAAGTGGGTAAGACACGACATGCCACGACAGGGATCTTACTGACACAACCAAAAGGGCCGTCCCCGCTGGAGGAATTGCCATTCTATTTAACTTAATAATTTACCTGTGCATCTATTCATCTATCTGCTTCGCTACATATATGTTTCTAGTTAGATTTTGTGTTCCTCGTATCAAATACATTAGCATTAATTGACTTGTTCGCCGGCCTCTCTCACGGTATCATGACTTCCTGTTAGCTTTCTATTTCCTGCATTTCAAGATATTTGCCTGTATGTATGTATGTATGTATGTATGTATGTATGTATGTATGTATGTATGTATGTATGTATGTATGTATGTATGTATGTCTGTCTGTCTGTCTGTCTGTCTATCTATCTGTCTGTGTATCTATCTATCTATCTATCTATCTATCTATCTATCTATCTATCTATCTATCTATCTATCTATCTATCCCCCCTTTTTTGTCCTCTTTCTTTCCTTTTACGATCCCTTTTGATCGAAAACTAAACCCCCTTTTTTACCCCCAAAAGAAAAGCTCTACCTTGTAATTTGTCCTGTCTGTGTGCAGCCCTGTGAGGCTAATAAAGAAACATATCTATCTATCTCTCTCTCTCTCCTCTCTCTCTCTCTCTCTATCTATCTATCTATCTATCTATCTATCTATCTATCTATCTATCTGTCTGTCTGTCTCTCTATCTGTCTCTCTGTCTGTTAATCTAGCTTGCAACTTAACTTCACTGTATACCCTTTTTTAATTTACCTTCCCAATGCTTTCTGAACGAAATGTGTTAACACCTAAGCTTGTTTTCGTTATGTCTGCATGTAATTTATTCTCAAAACATTACACGAGAAAAGGTGACGACTTTGTCAAAATGTTTTATTTCTTTTTCCTTTCACGTATTCATGACTACATTTTTCTGCTTTATTTATATCATTTAAGGAAATCAAAGAATACAAAGCTTTGTTGGCAAAGGATAACAGCTTCCCTGATATGCGTGAATACTGGACATCTGAAATGGGATCATGCATAAAAGAAATTAGTCAAGAATATGAAAGTCAGCTGGAGGCTTTGGCATCTAGCTTGGAAGCAAGATACGAATCCCAGGTATGTAAAAATAATTGATATGACCATCGGGCGATAGATTGGTAGAATTAGTAGAATTAGTAGACCGTCGGAAAAACAAAAGAATTTTTACAGAGTTTAATCAGCTCATAAGTATCAAAACCACCAAGTTCAACATCGCTTTTGATGTTTTCAAGATGTTTAAAACAGACTGCCGGAAATTGTCCTGGAGGTTTAATAATTCGGCTACAGTTTGTTTGTGTGTATGTGTGTATGGCTTTTTGTGGGAAACACATGCGTTGTTTAGAAATTAAGATTGATTCTGTCCAACACACAGAGTTTTTAGTGAATCCTAATATCTAAACAACTCATACATATGTGAGTGTGTGTGTGTGTTGAGTGTGTTGTGTGTGTGTTGAGTGTGTTGTATGTGTGTTGAGTGTGTTGTATGTGTGTTGTGTTTGTGTGCGTGTGTGCGTGTGTTGTGTATGTGTTGTGTGTGTGTTGTGTTTGTGTGCGTGTGTGTTGAGTGTGTTGTGTGTGTGTTGTGTTTGTGTGCGTGTGTGTGTGTTGTGTGTGTTGTGTGTATGTTGTTGCTGTTGTGTGTGTGTTGTGTTTGTGTGCGTGTGTGTGTGTGTTGTGTATGTGTTGTGTGTGTGTGTTGTGTGTATGTTGTTGTTGTGTGTGTGTGTATGTTGTTGTTGTGTGTGTGTGTGTTGTGTGTATGTTGTTGTTGTTGTGTGTGTATGTTGTTGTTGTGTGTGTGTGTGTGTCGTGTGTATGTTGTTGTTGTGTGTGTGTGTTGTGTGTATGTTGTTGTGTGTGTGTGTGTGTGTTGAGTGTGTTGTGTGTGTGTTGTGTTTGTGTGCGTGTATGTGTGTGTTGTGTATGTGTTGTGTGTGTGTTGTGTGATGTTGTTGTTGTGTGTGTGTGTTGTGTATGTGTTGAGTGTGTTGTATGTGTGTTGTGTTTGTGTGCGTGTGTGTTGTGTTTGTGTTTGTGTGTGTGTGTGTTGTGCATGTGTTGTGTGTGTGTATGTGTTGTGTGTATGTTGTTGTTGTTGTTGTTGTGTGTGTGTGTATGCCATTCCTGTGTGATATCGTTGGAAGGCAACTAAGTTCTGGTCAATCAAGTTCACTGTTAATATGTCGGCATATTGCAAAGCAGCAAACGGGCAGAGGTGTTACTGTATGTATGTATGTATGTATGTATGTATGTATGTATGTATGTATGTATGTATGTATTTATGTATGTATTTAGGTAGGAGTTCTCCGTCGGTTACGGCGACGAGGGTCCCAGCTGAAAAGATCAACGGAACAGCCTGCTCGTGAAATTAACGTGCAAGTGGCTGAGCAATCCACAGGCACGTGTACCCTTAACGTAGTTCTCGGGGAGATTCAGGGTGATACAGAGTGTGACAGGGCCGGCCCTTTGAAATACAAGTACAACTCATTTTTGCCAGCTGAGTGGACTGGAGCAACGTGAAATAAAGTGTCTTGCTCAAGGACACAACATGTCCCCGGGAATTGAGCTCACGATCTTACAATCGTGAGCCGAATGCCCTCACCACTAAGACACGCGCCTTCACTATGTATGTATGGATGCATGTATGTATCTGGAGGCAGCATGGGTGAATGCCTAAAAGGCTTGCATCGCACTCTCGCGGTCTCATTTTCGAGCTCACTGCGTAGCATATCGACCCAAGCCTTACTAGATAAAATGGGTGGACGGAATCTGTGTTGAAGTTTGTTGGATGGATTGTATCTGTAAATTAAAGACTCAACCGCCGCCTCCATGCCGATTCTGCTTGACGATTATGTTAGGGGCAAAATTATCTATGGAGCTGCTACTTTAGTTGACCAAACATCAATCGAACCAATGCAGAGGTAAGTTATCGAACCCGAATTACTCTATCCTGTGTCTGGGACGATATCAATAGCGTGGAGACGGGAAACTTGCAACAGTCCGTTTTGCATAGAAAAAACAAACCCCAAAACTTTCTCAGCTCTAAGTCTTGAATAATAAGTTCCAGATGCAGATCAATAATTTCGCGATTGACACGAAACCCGGCCTCCACATAGCACCAATTGCTTGACCTGCTAAAACTAAAAATAACAACCAACTTCCTCTCTCTCTCTCTGTCTCTTGTCATATCCTGAAGCTTTAGAAACATAGAGCACCTTGGATAAAGTAAATCTAGGTACACTATACCTGCTAGGAAAACAGACTGGATAATGATGACTGGAATACGTTCGATTGTAGATCTACTCAGGGCTGTTCTGGGCCCAAAGAACAACAGTAGTTACAACAACTAGCACGACAACAGTGCACGCACAATAATATTTACAATAAATCCTTATATATTAAATTGAAGTTGTGTGTGTGAGACCCTGTCTCCTCCGATTTAGATTCCTAACTACTCCCACATTTTGCGGTGCAGTTTAACCAAAAGCGGGTATCTTATAGTCGTCATTCATATCGAGCCCTTCTGGGTATTAGCGCGCGTCTACGATGAGTCTACGATTAAAAAAAAAATTACCATCATTTTCCCGCATTTTTAATGATTTTTGCTCGGGTTATATAAGGGAAGTAACTCTCTAAAAATGCTTATATAGTTATTTCCCTTACAAACCCGAGCAACGCCGGGCGATACTGCTAGTTTACTATAAATATTACCACCTTTCATTCATTTCGATTATTGTGTTTAAATTCTTTTTTCCAACAGATCAGTGAAATACGCATGGGTACTTCCAAAGGAGCTGTTGAACTGACGCAACTGACCGACGAGAACAGGAGATTGAAAATGCAAAAGAGCGAGCTGGAAGACAGAATACGCGATCTTGAAACACAGGTAAGAGACCAAACATGATCAAATTACACTCTGTTTATCCATTTAACAGCTGCATGGGGCACTCAGTTCCTTATAATCGACTCCTGCAGAATGGAGAGTACGCAGTAACTATCGAACTTAACTATTCGTTTGATTGTTACACGCAAGCTCGGGGTCGATAATTTAGTTCAGCGGCTCCCAACACAGCTCACGAACCATTAGTATTGCCATTCTGGACACCGTAGGTATGAGTATTCAGTTATATATGTTTCAATTGTGAGATGAACTAAAACATGTTTGTTGTTAGTTAACAAAATTAGCTCATTGAATAGACAGACCTTTTAAAAACCTGGTTGGTGGTGGGCAGCACAGGAAAGTTATTTAAATAAAGGGATCTGTAGTAGCGAAAAGGATGGTAATTACTGATCTAGTTATCACATAATTGTGCCTGCAGCTGTTTAAGGCTATATTGAATAACATGGGAACTATAACACTATTGACCTCGTCATGTATTGACCTCGTCATGTATTGACCTCGTCATGTATTGACCCCGTCATGTATTGACCTCGTCATGTATTGACCTCGTCATGTATTGACCCCGTCATGTATTGACCTCGTCATGTATTGACCTCGTCATGTATTGACCTCGTCATGTATTGACCTCGTCATGTATTGTGCTTTTTGCAGCGCTTTGATTACACTACAACGAAAGTTTCTCGATTATGCGCAAGTTCTCCCACCAAATAGAGCCATAGTTCTGACTTCCTGATAGTGTTTTCTTGGCAAAGATATTGATGTCATTCCTCAACTGGATGACCTATTTCTTTATTACCCACAAGGGGCTAAACACAGAGGGGACAAACAAGGACAGACATAGGTATTAAGTCGATTACATCGACCCCAGTGCGTAACTGGTACTTAATTTATCGACCCCGAAAGGATGAAAGGCAAAGTCGACCTCGGCGGAAATTTGAACTCACAACGTAGCGACAGACGAAATACGGCTACGCATTTCGCCCGGCGTGCTAACGTTTCTGCCAGCTCGCCAACTGGATGACCCCAACTGGATGACCGTTGGCCAGCAAGGTTCCCATTTGTCCTTCGACAGGTTTTGTTTTTAGTTCTGCTGAGTGTAAATAGAGGAAATGAAAATTTAACTACCAATATGTTCTTTTAATTGATAAGCTAACGAAAGGTTTTTATTCTTCCAAAATATAAAGTAGTCTTACCTTTCTTGCATTGGTACAAGAACAGTTTTTGTTTCTCAGTGATTTCTCACTGAGGAAACCCAGGCTTTGTGTCTTGTGGGCTTAGTTTGAGGTGATGCGCAACTATCTATCTTCGAGGATCAAAAGATGCTGTAGTATCAGTAGAAAACGAAGAGTGAGGAAATAGCACGACTAAGATTGAAGTGTATTGCCGAATAAATCTTTAGCGAGCAGCCGCAACACGTCCTGTTCAATGTAATTTACGATGTGTCTGCGGGCGAAGCAGCAGAGCCGTCTAAGACGCGAGCGCAACATACTCTCCCATCTGTTAGCAATTCTGTAATGTTCGTATTTCGTTTATAGCTTGCTCAACTGACTGGCCAACTAAGATCAGTGACAATGGAGTTAGAAACTACTATAAACGACTTAGATCACGAAAAGGAGGCACACAGGAACGACGTCGAAAGACTTCAACTTGAATTAGAAGGACTGATGAAGGAACTGCAAGATCTGATGGATGCCAAACTGTCGATGGAACTTGAGATTGCTGCTTATCGCAAACTGTTGGAGGGCGAAGAACACAGGTAAATACTGAAATTTATATATTTTTTATAGTTCGGGTGAATACCCTCGCGCAGATCACAGCAACTTAATTATTTTTAATTGTCAACTTTTGACAAATTTTTAACGTATGCGCATTGCCACAATGATATATATATATATATATATATATATATATAGTAGTAACAGAAAAGAGGAATTTCGATTTGACAAAATTTCTTCTTAAGAAAAAATATATATTCAAATAAGTAAAACTTAATATCATGAATATCGATAGCGAAACCGATCGATATACAAAAAATCATATTAAAACTATGTAAGTGGGCGTATTTTCCTTTTTTAATTTCTTATATGAATATATATATATATATATATATATATATATAAGCGCAGGTATAGCTGCGTGGTAACAAGCTTGCTTCTCTACCATATTATTCCGGGTTCAGTCCCACTGTGTAACACCTTAATCAAGTGCCTTCTGTTATAGCCTCGAGCCAGCCAAAGCCTTGTGAATAGATCTAGTAGACGGGAACTGTAAGAAGTCCTCGTGTATATATATGCTGATATATGTATGTATATATATATATATATATATATATGTATGTATGTGTGTGTATGTGTGTGTGTGTGTGTGTGTGTGTGTATCTCTGTAGGTGTGTCTCTGTGTTTGTCTCTTACCACAGCTTGACAAATAGTTTTACTGTCTTTACGTCCTCGTTACAAAGCGGTTTGACAAAAGAGGCCGATTAAATAAGAACAAGGCTTCAAAGAAATAAGCCCTAGGGCCGATTTGTTCAAATATATACCCTTCAAAGCTGTACACCAGCATGGGCGCAGTGAAATGACAGAAGGAATTAAAAGATAATACATACATATATATGTATAGTTGTGTAAAGCTACATACTTTAAACTTATACAGCACAATGCTTCACAAAAACATAGGTTAATATATATATGTGTGTGTGTGTGTGTATGTATATATATATGTGTATATGAATATATATGTATATATATATATATATATATATATATATATATATATATATGTATATATATATATATGTATATACACACACATTTACATATATGTGTGTGGAGAGAGAGAGAGAGAGTTATTATGTTGCTGTTTGCTCTGCTAGAAATAGGAACCAAATCCTCCTGAAATCAAAATTCATTATGTTAAAATGGAAGGACAAATTACGCAATATAATTCTTGATAACAGGTG
>NC_043017.1:4012919-4025419 GCF_006345805.1 Octopus sinensis | reverse complement strand
TAGTTTTGAAAATAGCCATGGATTTGGGTGATTTAGTAAAATAATTGCCATTTCATTATTAAGCAAGTGTTTATTAAAAATATTCTTAATTAAGATTATCGAAATGTTTTAATTTAAAAATAAATGTAATTTAATTAATCTCGAATATAATCTAGGACTTTTACATTATTATAATGGTGTTTGGAACACAAAAGATTAAAATACATATATAAATAGATACACAAATACGTGTATGTGTGTGTGCATATATATATATATATATATATATATACATACACACACACACACACATATATATATATATATATATATATATATATATATATATATATATGATGGCTATAGGACTAAATCTATGACGTTTCATATTTCTCCGTCCCTTGGAATACATAAGTATTCTTGCTAAGTGAAGAGTAGAAAAAAATGAAATGAAGCAAATCAAAATTAGATATAATGAATACTCCGTACATATCATATTTTCAGGTATGGGGCTCGAAATACAGCTCAAGTGCTTCCAAGAACGACATCGTGAGCCACATTAACGAGTGGGGAAGTGCTACCGCTGTTTCCAAGACTGTTCTCAAAGACGAAAACAATATGGTAAGGTCATCAAAATCATTTAAAAAAAAAACTCTAATCAATTTGTCATGGATCTTCGTCGGTTTCGACTTTGTGTATTGTATTGTGCAAGGAACTGCACTCCCAGTGCTCAACTGTTACTTATTTTATCGACCCCGAGAGGATGAAAATCGAAGCTATCCTCGGCGGAATTTGAACTCAGAGACGGACGAAGTGTCGCTAAATGTTTTACCCGGCGTGCTAACGATTCTGCCAGCTCGCCACCTTTCAACACTATATATATTGGATACAGTTCCTTGCAGTATTAGTTCTGGCTGTCTGCGCTCTGAGATCGAATCCTGTGCGAGTCAACTTCGTCTTCTACTATTTCAGGGCCAATAAATAAAGTGGTAGATCAGTACCACGATCGATTGGTTCCCTCTCACTCTGTCTGTCTGTCTCTCTGCCAGTCTAAGTGTCTGTCTGTCTCTCTATCTGTCATCTTCTGTCTTTCTTTTCTCTCTCGCTCTTGATTGTAACCGAGTTCCTAAAATCCAACCTTGTCGCTTTGTGCGAAGCTGATTCGACCTTGAAGCTTAGTTAAAGGTAAACGTGTTCGTGGAGGAAAGCTCAGCCGTTCTCACGCTAATTTCTTTAATAGAGATGTGCATTCATAGTCAATCAAGACCTACAAAAGATATTTTTTCTTTCCTTTTAACAGTAACAATAAAAAATTAAATTCTATTTTTCTGGTTTACTCTGAAATAATGTATTTTTGTTATTAATATTTTTTGCAGGAGAAAGCCGTCTTTATTATCAAGAGCATCTCCGACCGTAACTAGAAGACTAGAAGACATGGCTGCGCATGAAGATCTTTGAATTTTACAATTAGTGTTTCTGAATGCTTTGGATAATGAACGAGCTGCAAGTGGCATTAAGCTTCAAACGCCAATCCTACACATTTTTCAATTGCTAAAGATAATGATGCGGTTGTTATTGTTTTATATTCCTTAACTAAAATAACGGAAGGGAAAATAAAAGAACGCAACTCAACAAATATTTCAACAGAATCGTCATTTTTTTTCTCTCCTTCTGACGCTACATTAAAAACAAAGTGCGCTTTACTAACACACACTCACACACACGCACGTATGTATATGTATGTATATGTATATATATATATATATAATATATATATAATATATATATATATACACATACATGCATACACACACACATACATATATATATATATATATATATATATATATATATATATAATATATATATATATATGTGTGTGTGTGTGTGCATTCGTACATACTCCACATCTTATTGTCATATAAGTATAGAGTATCAGTAATCAATGCCAGGGTCCAAACTAATAATTTCGTAGTTATACATTTTCGGTCTGTATAGGTAGAAGCCCAAATTGCCTGTACGCTACGACTGAGGAAGGATAGCGTGTCAACAAACAAACCATACTACTTGATTTGATTTCAAAGTAGATTATAATATTCTCTTAAACTGCTATTCGATAATTAACTGTTTATGTTTTTAGGTTCCAAGTACGGAAGCACTATTTAAGATGCTGTCTCACAGCATAGTTGTTACATTGCTCCAAATTATGTTCTCTTCATCGTTTTCTATCAGCCAATGCACATTTGTTCTCTTCGTAAGTGTTTCTTGATATGCTCTATGACAACAAAAAGGCAATAAAATTTTTTTTAATTTTATTTTCGTGTCTTTATTTCTATGTATTTTTTTTTTTTACTTCGTATTTGGATTTTCCTTCACGAATTTCCACGTTATCTCCAGTATATTTCAGCAGAAATTTCTGCAGAAGAAATCAAAATTAAAGAATCATTTGGATGCAAAAATTCTTTTGCTGACATCACTTCTGCTGACAAGTTTACTTTTGTGAGCTGTGCTCGTTTGCAATATGCAACAGATACATGTCCTTAAAATTGGACTTTACTGCCTCGAAAAGGATATATTGGACAATGAAGCCTCTTATTTCTTTATTGCCTACAAGGGGCTAAACGTAGAGGGGACAAACAAGGACAGACAAACGGATTAAGTCGGTTATATCGACCCCAGTGCGTAACTGGTACTTAATTTATCGACCCCGAAAGGATGAAAGGCAAAGTCAACCTCGGCGGAATTTGAACTCAGGACGTAACAACAGACGAAATACGTATTTCTTTACTACCCACAAGGGGCTAAACGTAGAGGGGACAAACAAGGACAGAAAAACGGATTAAGTCGATTATATCGACCCCAGTGCGTAACTGGTACTTAAGTTATCGACCCCGAAAGGATGAAAGGCAAAGTCGACCTCGGCGGAATTTGAACTCAGGACGTAACAACAGACGAAATACGTATTTCTTTACTACCCACAAGGGGCTAAACGTAGAGGGGACAAACAAGGACAGACAAACGGATTAAGTCGATTATATCGACCCCAGTGCGTAACTGGTATTAAATTTATCGACCCCGAAAGGATGAAAGGCAAAGTCGACCTCGGCGGAATTTGAACTCAGAACGTAACGTCAGACGAAATACTGCTAAGCATTTCGCCCGGCGTGCTAACGCTTCTGCCAGCTCGCCGCCTTGGACAATGAAGCCTCTGATATACAAAAGTACTGGACGGATATGTTTGGAAATCTTATCCTCATAGGCCTGCTCGATGTGGACTGACCTCTTGTAGAACAACCACAATAACAATAACAACGTGTACACTAAAGTTTGGATCGGGTGTCTTCTGAAAAATCAAAAGGAAATTTTAATGACTCTCATGTATGGGTAAAGATTTGTGTTGTTAAGATGTTTGCTTTGCAACCACCTGAATGTAAGTTCGATACCACTGAGCGTGGTAAATAACTTTGAGCTGACCAAATACGTCTTAAGTGAAGTATTTCTTGACGGAATCTCCTCCAGTTTTTACTTAAAGTCAAAAGGAAAGGAAGGACAGAATTATGATGTGGTCTTAAGTATGAGGTGTTTGCAAGAGAATAAAGAAACAAGAAGAACCACGAAGAAGAATGCTTTTAGATACTGATCTGCTTGTTTAGGGATGAACTGAGGTGTAAAGATAAAGGAGAAGAAGAAGAAGATCATCATCATCATCATCATCATCAGCAGCAGCAGCAGCAACAGCAACAGCAGCAGTAGCAGTAGCCGTTCAAGAATTTGGACCTGGAGATCTCCACTTCCAGCAAATTCGGGGGCCACCTCCCAGTGGTCTCGGGCGTCAACGAAGAGCCCTCGACTACAACAAGACGACCAAAGTTTTCTTTTTCCCAAGGTCTGGAGGTCTCCCGCCCCTAAGCCCCAGACCATCACCTAATAACCCTTACCCGTCTTGTTGCTCAACAACAACAACAACAGCAGCCCCAGCAGCAGCAAAAATAAAAAGGTACCTATCGAAACATCCGTTGGCGGAAGTATGTAGAACTAAAAGAACCTAAATCATTGTTTCCTAGATTTTGCGCTTCATATCTTGTATCCTCTAATCTACGTAAAATGTATTAAGATTATCAAATGCAAGCCAACGAAGGACCTCCACACGGTGAGCAAAGCTGCTGAAAATAGCAACCAAATCTCTCTCAAATCACACATTACCTACCATCTTAAAAGAAGGAAATGAAGACAATTGGGGTGATTTGAGTGAAAGTTTACTATATTTTCCATCAGGCTTAGAGGATCCTATAAAGGGTCTCTCGCTATGTAATACAGTAGGAAATTTAAAATCTTTTGCCTTTTGACTGAACACGTTAATCTGCAAAGTCTCAGGTCCCTAGTTTATTTGGAAGATATAACTAAAGAATCTGAGAATAGCTAGACCTAGGATAGTGTTCACCAATACAGTTCTGAGATAAAGTGTGTAGATTATCCAGTTTAATCCCATCATCTCTCCCTTGGATATCTTTAGCTGAGTACACTCTATTGCAAAGATTTAAATTTTCAGTTTGAGCATAACGTTTTCCTTCTCACCAGTCTCGGAAGCCCTTAGAAGGGCCAAAAGTACTACCTTACCTTTTTTGATTAGGATATTTAAAACAAAATGAAGTGAGTAATGTTATCTGCATAGTAGTATATGTAGTTTTGGTAACATCGAGATGGTACCTATTGTAAAGAAATGCGAAATAATTACTAACGCAAGATTGGATGGATAGAGATCGGGAAAAAAACTCCTCTTAAAACCGCAGGTAACAGAGGAATTTGACAGGATTTGTTCGATTTAATAAATAAAAAAAAAATTTGGAGCTTATTTACTATAATATTTACTTTTGCATTCCGTATGAGGCGAAATGAAAAACACGCGTGGGATCCGTGAATAGGAAGATTTACTAGGAGACACTCTCGTACCGAACATAATCCAAGGTAAATGCTGTAGCACATAAACAAGAAGATTCGCTCGGGATTTCTCGCATCAGACGAAAAGAATGGGAACTCCAGAGAAATGGAAACAAAGAACTGTATTATTTCTTTATTTGCTGAGAAGTCGAGAATCCAAATCTGTTTTCAAAATTACGGTTTGTTTCAGAGCAGTACGTTATCCATTATAATAGTAATGTTCATGAAGATGTCAGAAACTAATATTAGAATTTCTGAGGGAATATACAATAGTGTCTCGAAAGAAGGGACCGAAACCGGTACAAGCTAATAGTTAGCGGTTATCTGTCATTATCGAACGATTTTGTGTGATTTAAATCGATCAGAACGTCATTGAAGTATGGTCTGTGTGTCGCATGAAATGGACATGTCTGTCAGCAATCGATCAGTGCTGTCCAGTACCGACAACTCAACCGACGACAAACGGCACTCTCCTTGTGAGTAGTTCTCCGAAAATCTTTGACAACGAATTTTGTAGGGGTTATGGGAATAAAATTATCAGTAGCATCCTTTCTGGTCCACTCTTGGTCGATTTGCCATATACGATAGAGGGTTCCCAATAACCTACAAGACTGACCTAAAAATAAAGCTTGTAGGATGGGCAATCAAAAACTCGGCGATTTAACTCCCGAAAACGAAAACAGCCATTGTATTTCAGTCGATATGATCTGCTTTTCGCAGCCCATTACCTTTTCCCGTGAGAGTTATGACGAGCATTCGATGCAAGCATTGAAAGCCCAACATCTCCAAGCCGTCGATTCATCCGAACTATTGAGTAAACGGAATGGAAAGATTGCGCACATTTTGTCTGGAGTCGGTTAGCATAAGCAATTCGGGACCCGCCAAGGAAGAAGGCAATACGGATCTTTTATACTACATATCCCGGAAAAGAATTAGAAAAAGAAGAGTACTTTGAGGACAAAATAATCCAGGCAAGGTAAGCAGTGACACCCATTTTGTGTATCTGTCTATTTGTTTAGTTTTTCTTATTGCATATGTTCAAGTCAGTCCAAGGTTTTATCTGTCTATTTGAATTATTGTCTCCATATCTGCTCACTTGGTTTCCCTTACAGCCACTCTTTACCCTGCTGACTCGGTAAAAATATTTTGATCTCATCTATTGACTCTCTTACTCTCTCTTTTTCTTTCTCTCTCTCTTTATATATCTATATGCTATTAAAAGTGAAGTTCAATCTTGCTTGCTTGCTTGCAATGTTACACAACCAAACTGGCGCATAATGGGAAAATATTTCGAAAGTAAAATGCCCCTGAAACGTGAATACGAACGGAATAAAACAAGTTTCGCGTAAATCAGACCAGAAGTTATTGAGATATTTGGGAGTACAAATACCCAAAACGGTGCATAATGGGAAAACACTCCGAAAATAATTTCACCCTGAAAGAAGCTCTAACCTTTCCATTAGACACATTATGATAGGCAAAATATTTTCTACGGGAAAATGACTTTAAAAATACGGTAAACAATCAAAGTTTAGCAACAAGTAGCGTCTATAACAGTGAAACAGGACCTCAGTAATACATTCGTACTAGTATGGAAAAATCTGGACGGAGAAACTCTCAAGTTATCAAATCTCATTTTATTAAAGCTTGGCTGCACAACTTGGCGAACTTCACCTTTGTTTACCTTAATCATGACACACATTACAATTTACTACGCGTCATTTTTTCGACTAGGACGTTTGTTTTTATACAGCGAAAGAAGTCCAGCACATGTACATACACACTCAAACACACACACACACACACACACATACACATACACACACACATATACACACATACACACACACACAAACACACACACATACATACACACTCACACACACACACACATACACACATATACACACACACACAAACACACACACATACATACACACTCACACACACACACAACACACACACACACATACACACACATACACACTCACACACACACACACACACGTAGACACCTGCACATTGATACCTACAGAAACACACACACACACACATACACACTCACACACAACACAAACACATACACACTCACACACACACACACACACACACACACGTAGACACCTGCACATTGGTACCTACAGTAACACACACACACACACATACACACTCACACACAAACACACACACACACAAACACAAACACATACACACTCACACACACACCACACACACACACGTAGACACCTGCACATTGATACCTACAGAAACACACACATACACACACACATACACACATATTTATATATAAAAAATACAAAATGGGACAAGAACGCAAAACCAGCCCTTTCTTCCTTCCCTTATATATATATATACATATATATATGTATGTATATATGTATGTATATATAAACACTTTATAAATATATAAAAATCATCTTCGGTCATGAATGGCAGGGTATTGCACCTAGAAAGTACCCCTCCGAGGCATAGGTCCGGGCAAGGTTGTTTATGGAAGACCAGCAGTCACCCATGCATAATGGCTTCCTCTCTCCACGCCACCGATGTTATCCAGGAGAATGGCAAAGGGGCCGATACAGCTTGGCACCAGTGACGTTGCAACTCATTCCTACTGCTGAATTAACTGGAACAACGTGAATTAAAATGTCTTAGTCTGGGAATCGAACTCACTACATCATGATTGCGAGCCCGATGCTTTAGTCACTAAGCGATGCGCCTTCACATGAATAAAAGTTGACCTCCAAAGAATTTAAACTCAGAACGTAAAGACGGACGAAATGATGTGCTAAGGATTCTTTTCTACTCTAGGTACAAGGTCCGAAATTTTGGAGGAGGCGGCCAGTCGATTAGGTCGACCCCAGTACGCAACTGGTACTTACCCCGAAAGGATGAAAGGTAAAGTCGACTTCGGCGGAATTTGAACACAGAACGTAGCGGCAGATGAAATACCTATTTCTTTACTACCCACAAGGGGCTAAACACAGAAAGGACAAACAAGGACAGACAAACGGATTAGGTCGATTATATCGACCCCAGTGCGTAACTGGTACTTAATTTATCGACCCTGAAAGGATGAAAGGCAAAATCGACCTCGGCGGAATTTGAACTCAGAACGTAGCGGCAGACGAAATACCTATTTCTATTTCTTTATTACCCACAAGGGGCTAAACACAGAGGGGACAAACAAGGACAGACATAGGTATTAAGTCGATTACATCGACCCCAGTGCGTAACTGGTACTTAATTTATCGACCGCGAAAGGATGAAAGGCAAAGTCGACCTCGGCGGAATTTGAACTCAGAACGTAGCGGCAGACGAAATACCGCTGAGCATTTCGCCCGGCGTGCTGACGTTTCTGCCAGCTCGCCGCCTAATAGTGATACATAGATGAATAGATACACACATGTACATATACCTAGATATTCATGCTAATACACACAAACATATACAGAAATGAGATACTTGAAATATGAGAGATGAAATACGATATCTATGAAAATCAATACGTACATACATCTCACTCCATTACCCAACTTTCATTTTTCCTCCTCCCCCCACCTCTCTTTCTCAGTGAATCATTCCCTCTAACGTTCACGTACTCTCTTTACTAGGCTTCATTGTTTTATATTGGAAAGACAACGCCTAGGACTTGGTCATTTAGCAGTATAAGAACACCACAGTAGGTCGTAAATTGTTCCGCAGAAACTTTTTCTTTGCGCAGTTCGTACTCCAACCAGTGAATTGTTTCTTATTCCATTCCCGCATTTATTCTTTAACAGAAAATCTTTGAATAACAACAACAAAAATGAATGAAGAAGAAAGTAAAGCTAGAAAACCAGTGGGGCAAATGAGACGAAGGAGAAGACCTGTGGGTCCCTTCCGACCACCACCTCCAGTGGTCTTTCTCAGAGGAGCGGCAGCAGAACATGGCCAAAAACAAGTTGCTGACATGAAAATTAAGGGCGAAAAAGAAAGGAAAGAGATGCAAGATTTGAATTCAAAGCTTGCCAACCTCATTGACAAAATAAGTGTCTTAGGTGCTGAGAACAAACATCTTAAAGGTCGCTTGGAAATTAAGGTTGACTTTAATTGTGATAAAATGAAGAAACTATACGAAGAACAACTGGGTGACTTGAAAGCACGCCAGGTAGAGAATGATAAGAAACTCTCAGAAATAGAGTCCAAAAATGAATCGCTTGAAGAATTAGTTGAAGATCTGAGCGAACAGTAAGTGATATCTGCTCTTAATGTTTGATTTTTGTGTTTCTTTATTGTATTTATAAAACTTCCACTCATCATAAACGTTCATCTTAAAGGTTCCGTCAATTTCGCTTTGTTAAGCTACTCTAATCTACTTTTAATTCTATTTCTCCACATTGTCCCTTAACCCACATTCTCCTGAATCCTTAATTTTTTAATACAATTTGAACGAAACTTAATAGTTATTATGTTATATGTTGCACAGACACCTTACAGAAAACATGACCGAGGAAAGTTGTTTCGTGTTTGAAATAATGTGTGTGCCATATATGGAACGCTAGTAATGTCTTCTAACTATAGCCTAGGGCTGACCAAAGCCTTGTGAGTGGATTTGGTAGACGGAAACTGAAAGAAGCCTGTCGTATATATGTACATATATATATGCGTGCGTGTGTTTGTGTTTGTCCCCTTAGCATTGCTTGACAACCGATGCTGGTGTGTTTATGTCCCCGTTACTTAGCGGTTCGGCAAAAGAGACTGATAGAATAAGTACTGGGCTTACAAAAGAATAAGTCCCGGGGTCGAGTTGCTCGATTAAAGGCGGTGCTCCAGCATGGCCGCAGTCAAATGACTGAAACAAGTAAAAGAGTAAAAGAGTTAAGAGAATAGTACAATTTAAGCAATTTGCATTGAATACACGAATAAAAGGAAATGTTCTCAATACGATCACAAACCAATATCTTTGCACAAATGATTGTTTTATCACTCTGTCACACAGGGTGACAGGTATATACAGCATAGAGTTACAAGTTACTGTCTAATTAAAAAAAATGCAAATCATTGTTTTTAACCAACATTAGCTTATTTCGTGTGCTATGATACGAAACATGACAAGCGTCGGCCTACATTGCACTTGAAGCATTGCATCAAAGGTCAAGCAACACAGTTATCTTCCATACGTCTTCGTCTTTTACCATTAGGGTTTTTTGTTTTTCAACCAAATGATTTTGACCATCGAAATGCATATCTGTTTCTTTATTGCCCACAAGGGGCTAAACGTAGAGGGGACAAACAAGGACAGACAAATAGATTAAGTCGATTACATCGGCCCCAGTGCGTGACTGGTACTTAATTCATCGACCCCGAAAGGATGAAAGGCAAAGTCGACCTCGGCGGAATTTGAACTCAGAACGCTAAGCATTTCGTCCGGTGTGCTAACGTTTCTGCCAGCTCGCCGAAATGCATATCGATTCCTCCAGGCATTATCTGATTCTTTATTGCCCACAAGGGGCTAAACGTAGAGGGGACAAACAAGGACAGACAAATGGATTAAGTCGATTACATCGACCCCAGTGCGTGACTGGTACTTAATTTATCCACCCCGAAAGGATGAAAGGCAAAGTCGACCTCGGCGGAATTTGAACTCAGAACGCTAAGCATTTCTTCCGGTGTGCTAACGTTTCTGCCAGCTCGCCGAAATGCATATCGATTCCTCCAGGCATTCTGCTTGGTTTTATTCCACGTCCTTTGGGCTTACATTGAAATCTTATCAAATAGGACATAACCATCTCCTTTTTGAACGCAAGCTGTCTCATACTTGATCCAAATGTTTTATGAATTTGCGAAGTATTTTGAATAGCCGCATCCAGCAACCAAGTAAAAATGCTAAATCGCCACTTTTTGCCACGTATACTCACTCGATAAGCGTTTAGGTTCTGATGCATAAGATCAGTGCCACCCTTGGAAATATTGACGCGTTAATTGCGTTAAGAATACGCTTACTCTCTTTTTTTTCGAGATGTGCTCCAACTGTTAACAAATTCTCTTGGTTTATCACTATAGTGGGTTGACACCAGTGTTACAACAGCAATATCTAGCAATTGTGGAGGCGCAATGGACCAGTGGTTAGGGCAGCGGACTCGCGGTCATCGGATCGCGGTTTCGATTCCCAGACCGGGCGTTGTGAGTGTTTATTGAGCGAAAACACCTAAAGCTCCACGATCTCCGGCAGGGGATGGTGGTGATCCCTGCTGTACTCTTTCACCACAACTTTCTCTCACTCTTACTTCCTGTTTCTGTTGTACCTTGTATTTCAAAGGGCCGGCTTTGTCACTCTCTGTGTCACGCTGAATATCCCCGAGAACTACGTTAAGGGTACACGTGTCTGTGGAGTGCTCAGCCACTTACACGTTAATTTCACGAGCAGGCTGTTCCGTTGATTTCGATCAACCGGAACCCTCATCGTCGTAACCGACGGAGTGCTTCCATCCATCTAGCAATTGAATAATACTGAGTGTTGTCTTTACTTGTTTATTTTCAACTGAGTATGCCTCCATATACACCCGTTCTTGCTTTCCAACAAAAATGACCGACAATGGCGGACACTTTTCCTTGCCGATTTCTTCTTAAAGTCCCTGTAGCATTATAACCTAAGCTGACTAGTCTTTCAAATAAAGGTATTCATGTAAATAGATTGTCCATAAATATATATATATGTTAAGCGCAGGAGCGGCTGCGTGGTGGGCAGCTTACCACATGGTTCCGGTTTCGGTCCCACTGCGTGGCACCTTGGGTAAGTGTCTTCTGCTATAACCTCGGACCAACCAAGACCTTGTGAGTGGATTTGGTAGATGGAAACTGAAAGAAGCTCGTCATGTATACACACACACACACACACACACACACACACACTCACACACATATATATGTATATATATATTTGTTTGTGAGTGCCTCTGCGTCGATGTTTGTCCCCCTCACCACCGTGTGGCAACCAATGTTGGTGTGTTGATGTCCTCGTAACTTAGCGGTTCGGCAAGAGAGTCCGATAGAATAAGTACTGGGGTTACGAAGAATAAGTCCTGAGGTCGATTTCCCGACTAAAGGCGATGCCCCAGCATGGCCGCAATCAAATGACTGAAACAAGTAAAAGAGTGTGACAAAGTAATTCTCTTTTTCCCCCGATGTTGCCCAAGACTATGCAGTGCTGACGCAGCGCCCTTGCCATAATCCGTTTTATCTGACGCATTCCCTTGATATGCTTTTTCCCTTGATAGAGATCAAAGACAATTAAATATTCTGTAGAAACATTTTGGCACCGAACCTTATATCCGAATCTTATAGGTTTATTTCTTATGCATTGTTTGCATCCGTGTTTCCCAAAGTACTCGATCATCGCTTCATCAGGCGAAATACGCTGCGTTGTTATAAAATGTTGCAAAACTTTTTCTTGTAAATGTGTAATTAATGGTTTTAGTATATTTATCACTTGTGTTCAAGCTTTCGTTGACTTGAAAATGGAGGCATTTCATGGTTAAGTCAAACTGATCCCTTCTCAAAGCTTCATACACAACCACATTTCT
>NC_043017.1:4000419-4007919 GCF_006345805.1 Octopus sinensis | reverse complement strand
AAGAATCCCATTTTAAATTTGGTTTTTCGCAGATGGTTCTTTCTATCTGTAAAAACCTCTCTGACAAAATAAACTGGACAAAGTTAATACAACTGTAATGAATAACACATTGCCATCTATCATATTAAGGGTAATCATCCTGCAAATATCCCGCAATTTTCTTTATGATTCCAACTTCAGTTCTCTTATTTCTGTACATTATCTGAGACGGATTATTGATGCTTATGCAATAAAAAAATAATGACGAAAATATTTGTGTTGTTTGTCTTTCCAGGAATTAGAAACCGAAACTATTCAAAGATTGGAGTCCGATAAGCGTAACGATGCACTGGAAGACGAACTTGATTTCAATTTGGATCTCCATAAAGCTGTAATGTTGCCTTTATTTGTCTCCTTTTCTTGTTATTCTCTTGCAGGATAATTGCCATGAAGTTTTTAGTTATTTCTTTTTTTAAATCCTACACGGCGATTTTAGGCTTTCTTGAATTAGATTGCTTCACTTACACAATCATAATTTAAAAAATCACTGCTTCTCAAGTGATCGATTACATTTATCTATCAACCACAGTGACTGTGGATCGAACCGTGATACAGAAACAAGCATTTTTAGGATTGAAAAATTATTATCAAAATCATATTCCAAATATTAATAAGTTAAGGGTTCCATTGAATAATCTGTCGAAAAAAGATGTGAAATGGAATTCGGTCGGAAAATTGTCAGAAGGCGTTTGACGGAATAAAAAAAAAAATATCTGATTTGTCGTTAGCACACTTCGATCCCGCAGCGGAGATTTTGTAGCTTTTGACGTTTCTGACAACGGTATAGGAGCAGTAATGCTACATAAATATAAAGATGGAAACATGAAGGTGGTGGTTCATGCCTCACGTTCCCTGATATTAGCAGAAGATTATTTTTGTTGCGAAAAAATTTCACAGATTTTTGCTCGGTAGAAGCATTTGAGGTACCGGGTAAAGACCCCCTTCGGTCATGAATGACCATGGGATTGCACCTAGAAAGTTACCCTCCTAGACACAAGTCCGGGCAAGGTTGTTTATGGAAGACCAGCAGTCGCCCATGCACACCGGTCTCCCCTCTCCACGCCACCAGTGTTATCCAAGGGAAAGACAAAGGGGCCGATACAGCTTGGCACCTGTGACGTCGCAACTCATTTCTCCAGCTGAGTGAACTGGAGCAACGTGAAATAAAGCGCCTTGCTCAAGAACACAACACGCAGCCCGGTCCGGGATTCGAGCTCACAACCTCACGATCGTAAGCTCGACGCTCTAACCACTGAGCCATGCGCCTTCACTTTGAGGTACCAACACCCAAACAATTTGAAACTACGTTCTGGCAACAGAAAACGGAAAATAACGGAAACACTCCTAAGCGGAGTTCAATTCTCAAAAGGAGAGACTTCTAAAAAAGTGAGACGGGAAACGAGTTCGACCACCCCTCAAATGACTAAAAGGTGGACTGACTCATTGTTATAAAACAAAGAACCGTGAGCGATTGGCAGTTCAGGTTGGTAAGGAGTTTCCTGTGAGCCGTTGATATAGGCCGTTGAGCCTCCTGTAGTAGTTGTAGTAGTAATAGTGCTTCGTGTACATACTTTCTTCCACCTTGCTTCGTAATATTATATATCCAATAAAAGGATATAAAACAGCAATATACTGTCACCAATTATTTTTCGTTCTCATCAGCATAATGTTCTAAATATATGAAACGGGCTCAATAAAAACTAATATTTATTTCCTAACCTGCATCTTACTTATTGTGTTGCTTTAATTACTATTTGTAGGAGATCAAAGAATATGAAGCACTGATAGCAAAACTAAGGAAGCAGTGCAATCTTCAGCAAGAAAATGCATCCGATGCTGGAAATAAAGTTGCTGCTTTAAGTGCCGAATATGAGGCTAGGTTGCAAACAGCCATTGCTGATTTGCAACGTCGACATGCAGACGAGGTAAAGAGGTTTTTGAAAGCTAAAGCGTAACAAATATATTTATATGATTTAAAAGTGTCATAATTGTTTATTTCTTTTTCTTTTCCTTTCACATTGATCCTGTTGTCCCCGGGGCCAAGCTACGTCGATTATCACACATGTTCTTTTTTTTTTTATTCACCACAACAATGTCCGGTTTCCGATGTCTGGAGTTTTCTCATACCACCTCTTTGTAGGCCGTGATTTCCACAGAGCTTCCAATGGATCATACTTGCCAAATTGTCACGATGTCTTTTGTATTCGTGTTGTGCCAATTTCGGGCATTTGCAAACTATCTGACATAACGCTTCACCCCTCTCACCACACATTCTGCATTTGTTGGTGCCGGTAGTGTTGTCTATTCTACACTTCACACAGTTGTTGCTGTTATTATTATTATTATTATTATTATTATTATTATTTATGTGTTTTTCTTCTTCCTTCAAATTTGCTTCCATTTCTTGCCGAGTGTCTTCCCGACTCCTAGGGCAAAGAAACTCATAGTATACATTGGTAGGCCATTAAACTAAACTCACTAGTTCATTCATTTTTTTTATAGAAATAAAGTTAAATTAAAATACATGGGTAGTAATAGTTCTCACATCGACAATGCTCTTCTCAATACATGTGATGTACCAGTTAAGACAATCTTTTGCACTTCTTGCAGGGATGGTAAGCCAGGGATCATTCTCATATAATTTTCGGTTCCCTTCTTGATCATTCCTAGTGCTCCTACGATCACTGGTATTGTAACCGCCTTGAGATTCCACATTATTATTATTATATTATTATTATTATTATTATTATTATTATTATTATTATTATTATTCTATGTTTGACTTTTGCTTTATGTCTGTACAAGTTGGCTCCAAGTCTCACCCAGAGAGCTCAAGAGACAACAGGTTGGAAGTTCCCGTTGTTGTTGTCTAGTGTGCCATATATTTGGGTTTTTTTTTGGTGTTGTGAATGTCTAATAAATAAATTAAAAAAAAAGTTTGTTTTAAACCTTGGGATTACATAGAGAGTATTTTGCGTAGAATATGAGCAGTTCCCATGAGCACTATCTTTTGAATTTCTGCCATTTTGGGGTTTCCTGGTATCTGAGTTAGGTAGCAATCAGCCCCTTTCGCTATTATTCCCAGGGCACCTATAACAACAGGTATTGTTTTAGTCTTCAGGTTCCACATATATCTGATTTCTATTTCAAGATCTTTATATTTGCTCAGTTTTTGGTAGGTCTTGACAGATACGTTTATATCGATTGGGACAGTCATATCAATGAGGAGGCATGTTCTTTGTCTGAAGTCTTTCAATATGATGTCTGGCCTATTTGCATCTATCTTTCTGTCAGTTTGAATGGTGAAGTTCCAGAGAAGTGAGATGTGGTCATTTTCAAGCACTGGAGGTGGATTTATTATTATTATTATTATTATTATTATTAGGGTTATTTTTAAGATCAGCTGAACAGGTTACGCTGAACGAATTTTTCCTCTCTTTTATTATGAAGACATTTCCAAAATTCCCGTTCGATGATTGCAAGCCTCTGGAGACGTTCCACTGACGTGCTATAACATCATCAAGGCATATCCAACAGGCTTGAAGAACGATGAAAGAGTCTTGCATCACAGGTGTTCAGTGCGTAGGCATTGCTAAGCTGAAGACAGCAGAGTCATGTTGCATAACTGAAATTAGGTGTGAAAGAGAGTTGGTTATCAGTGGAGTCCGTAGTGTAGATCACATCATAGTCTTCCTCTCGGCTGGGATGGACAAACAGTTTTACTCTGACTGGTCGCTATGAGAAAACTGATTGCATGTATAACAGACAAAATTGAAGGACTAAGGACAGACGTTATTGTTTTCAGACAAACCCTCATCTTCTTTCAGATTATTTGGAGAGGAGGGTAATCATCATCATCATCATTGTTCGACCGTGGTCGAGACTTTCATAGTCTTTTCAAATGGCTAATAATGTGTGCGCGCGCCGCTACTACACACATTGGAAAGCATTGTACAACCAAGTACTAAAGATGATCTTTCCTCCTCCATGAAACAAAGCTGTTCCCGCTGGACGTCAACCCAGTATTTCTAAGCTACGGACCGAGTGATTTATTGTAAGGTTATCTCCCTAGATAGATTGCCTTCACTACGGCTAAGGATCCCTTTCTACCCCAAGGAGGGTAAAGGGAACGAGGAGAGGAACCATTCCCATAATGTTTACACTTCATGCTTATTTTTTTCGTTATCCAGGTATTCTTTGACCATCCAACTATTTGTAACTTATCCATGTAATGTCATTTCAGCTACAAGAATGTGAAAAATAAATAAAACACACACACACATATATAGTTTTATTATCTCCACAGATAAATATGATAAAGGCATGTATGAAGCCAACAGATGTTGTAGACGCGAGTAAGAAAAAAGATTTACGTACGGAACGGAGCGGTATGTCGGCTAAAATGGGCGAATATGAAACTGAGGTAAGGAAAATCACATAAATCAATCAACCAAATAATGAATGAATGAATGAATGAACGAATCAATCAATCAATCAATCAATATATCTGTTTATTGGCATATATTACACAGTATATACATGTATGTTATATATATATTTCTTTACTACCCACAAGGAGATAAACACAGAGGGGACAAACAAGGACAGAAAAACGGATTAAGTCGATTACATCGATCCCAGTGCGTAACTGGCACTTAATTTATCGACCCCGAAAGGATGAATGGCAAAGTCTACCTCGGCGGAATTTGAACTCGGAACGTAACGACAGATGAAATACGGCTACGCAATTCACCCGGCGTGCTAACGGTTCTGCCAGCTCGCCGCCTATTGTTATATAGATGTGTGTGTGCGTTTGTGTGGGTGTGCGTGAGTGAGTGTGTGTGTATGTATGTGTATATTATAAAAAGGAGGTGTGAGCAGTGGATATATTTATATAATCACCTGATATCCATAGAATTATGTTTTGATAGTTTTTTTCGTAGTTGATAATTGTACTCTTTGACTTGTCTTTACAGGTAGCAAATTTGAAAAGAAGAATTGAGTTTCTAGAGTCTGAGTTACAGGAGAGTGAAAACAAACGTGCAACGGAAGGCGAGAATTACCGGACCGAAATTAATAGTTTGCGTATGGAGTTGGAGATAATGTTGAAGGAATTGCAAGACCTGATGGATGCTAAACTGTCCCTGGAATTGGAGATTGCAGCATATCGCAAACTCCTTGAAGGCGAAGAGGGCAGGTAAATGATAAATATTTGACTTTAGATAATAACATTCTAAAAATCTTTCCATCCTTCTGTGGATTCTCATCATCATCATCATCATTGTTCGACCGTGGTCGAGACAATGGAATTTACTATGTTACGCCAGACTTCACGGTCCATCATAGCATTACGGAGGTCCTGTTGCTGGATGCCTGTATCCCTGGAGATTACATCAGGGTAGGAGAGTGTGCGCCCTCTGGTATTGCGAGTAGATGGCTTCCAGAGGAGAAGAGTAGAAATTACTTCTTTTCTACTCTTCTCCTCTGGAAGCCATCTACTCGCAATACCAGAGGGCGCACACTCTCCTACCCTGGTGGATTCTCACCTTCTGATGGAGTCGCAGAGAGCACTTATGGGACAATAGGCGCAACAAACGCGGGCAGAATTTATCCTTTAGATCTGAACACAGACGAGGGAAAGAATGAGAGAAAAGATTAGAGAGGTGTGGAGAGACCAGGAAAAGAAAGGGAGGAGGACGTAGAGGGGGAGATGATGAAAGCAAGACATGTAAAAGTAGACTGAAGAATCGACAGTAGTCGTGTGATATTTCCTTTAATTTGACAGCAAAAAGGTGGAACAAATATTTAGTTTAGTTGCCCATTAAGGAAGCACTCCGTCGGTTACGACGACGAGGGTCCGGTTGATCCGAATCAACGGAACAGCCTGCTCGTGAAATTAACGTGTAAGTGGCTGAGCACTCCACAGACACGTGTACCCTTAACGTAGTTCTCGGGGATAGTCAGCGTGACACAGAGAGTGACAAGGCCGGCCCCTTGAAATACAGGTACAACAGAAACAGGAAGTAAGAGTGAGAGAAAGTTGTGGTGAAAGAGTACAGCAGGGATCACCACCATCCCCTGTCGGAGCCTCGTTGAGCTTTAGGTGTTTTCGCTCAATAAACACTCACAACGCCCGGTCTGGGAATCGAAACCGCGATCCTATGACCGTGAGTCCGCTGCCCTAACCACTGGGCCATTGCGCCTCCATTCGTTAGGTGCTCGCAGACCACTGAGATTCCGAAGGGAGGAAATATTCTGAGATGGCGAAAAGCGACAATGATTAATTAATTCATATTAAAGATTGAATTACCCTATCGTTTGGAATCTCGTTATTCTGCTTGCACCACACGAATGATGTCTGCTAGGCAGGCATCATCACTCATCAGTAAATAATTTGGTTGCTGGAGGTATTTTCCGATGACACAATCTGTAGGGATAAGCTGTTCCCGTTCGATTCTGCCAGAACGTATGAAAAATAAATACCTACGATATTGTTTGGATTCTCGCCGTCCTGTGTACACCTCACGAAACAATAGATTGTGTATTCCTAAATGCAAAACTGGATGGTGGAAATACATTTGCATGGGAATGGTGTGGGGGCCAAAATATATTGTTGGCATCCTTTTTGTCTCGGGAGACAATGGAGTTGCGCATAAAATAGTCTAGTCCGGCTTTTGCATTTCATGTCCTGATACATTTCCTGCTGTGACTGTGTAGTCCTATCCTGGACAAACACTCCCTCTGGCAGGTACCGCAAATGTAGCGAAGACTGTTCCTGGCTGGTTGTAATGCCATAGTTTCTTGTTGACGTCTTTTCTTGTCTTTCCATTTCTCCTCTCTCTCTCTGTTACTCCTTTGTGTTCCCTCTTTTACGGTACGTCGCCAATCTCCACGGTTGCTGGCAATTGCTTCCCAACTGCTAATATTGATGTTGCAGGCCTTCATGCCCCCATGTGGGGGCCAAAATATATAAAACTATACAAAATATCTACAAACTTTATTTTCTGCTTCACACACCAGTTGTTATAACTGCACAGCAAACAACAGCCACACTTTCCCCGCCCATCTCTTCATTTCCACCACAAAAGATTTACACCTTCTGAACAAATCGAAATCACACTCATACACTTCAAAAGATCCATGAGGTACAACTTTAAAAATCATCAACAAAGGGCGCAGTATATTATTCAACAACACTACCGATCATACTACAATACCACTAACAACGACTGCGGTCACAGGAAATATGTACATTAATACGTAATTATACACACACACACAACAACGACAACAACAATAATGCGCATTACCAAACAAAAAAAAAAAAAGATCTTGACTGAATTTGTTTACTTTTATTAAACACTGCTATTTTCAGTTTCGCATACCAGAAGCGACCGGTGAGTGGGGGGGGGGAGTGAAAACATCTTCTGCTATTTTTGTTACTAAAATAACAAAACTTAA
>NC_043017.1:3965419-3995419 GCF_006345805.1 Octopus sinensis | reverse complement strand
AGGATCGTTGAGAAAAATGTCAAGGAAAACTCCCATAGTGCCAAAGATTCTTTGAAAGACGCCATAGATCGAGTCATGTCCGATAGGAACAAGGACCACTTAATACGAGCTTCTAAACGATTTCGATCCCGCCTAGAGGCAGTTATCGATGCTTAAGGGGGTGCTATTGTGTGATATTGTTAAATTGACAATTTAGCTTTATCTTTATGTTATTTTGTTAAATAGTTTTTTATGTTATTATGTAAGATTTTTCTTGAAACCCATAAACGTGTCCTCAAATACCATCCGCATCCAGTACAACACACACACACACACACACCACCACCACACCACACACACACCCACACACACACACACACACACACACACACACACACATTATATATATATATATATATAGATATATAGACATGTTGCGACTGTGGCGGGGTGGGGATTTCTCTCTCAAAGTCATATATATTTGTCGTATATATATCTACATGTACATGTCCGTATATATATATATTATATATATATATATAAAATTTATATATATCTAATATATATATATATATCTATATATATACATATATATACATACATATCTATATGTATGCTACTGTATCAATTCATATAGAAGCATATACACACAAACTTGTGTTTCTGTGCACACACACACACACACACACACACAATCACGCATATACATATTATTAATAAATATTTATATCTCTGGACATTTTTGCACCAGATAAAATGACCATGAGTCGCACCACAAGTGGGTCTGTGAGCGTCGTTGAACTAGCAACCGATGGAACATACATTAAACTTGAGACCTTTGCTAAGTTCCCAAAGGTAAGTGTGCATGGGTTTCTGTTGGTTAAATAGTGCTTTTGAACGGTCTTTTTATACCATTTTATCATAAATATACATATACACTTGGACAGCAAATAATTCAACGACCATTAGTATTTTTCTTTCCTCGCTTTTGTTTACATCGTTTACTCGTTTACTTGTTTCAGTCATTTGACTGCGGCCATGCTGGAGCATCGCCTTTAATCGAGCAAATCGACCCCGGGACTTAACTTTGTAAGCCCAGTACTTATTCTATATCGGTCTTCGGTCCTTTTGCCGACCGCTAAGTGACGGGGACACAAACACCCAGCCATCGGTTTTCAAGCAATGCTAGAGGGACAACAGACACACAAACATACAGACACACCTATATATATATAATATCATATATACGACAGGCTTCTTTTCAGTTTCCGTCTACCAAATCCACTCACAAGGCTTTGGTCGGCCCGAGGCTATAGCAGAAGATACTTGCCCAAATGCCACGCAGTGGGACTGAACCCGGAACCATGTGGCTGGTTAGCAAGCTACTTACGCACACAGCCACTCCTGCGATTTTTCTAAGTTTTGTGTACGTAACAAGGTAGTCACTACTTGGCCCCGCTGTTTGATAGAAACCGTAACAAGGCGGCGAGCTGGCAGAATCGTTAGCACGCCGGGCGAAATGCTTACCGGTATTTCGTCTGCCGCTACGTTCTGAGTTCAAATTCCGCCGAGGTCGACTTTGCCTTTCATCCTTTCGGGGTCGATTAAATAAGTACCAGTTACGCATTGGAGTCGATATAATCGACTTAATCCATTTGTCTGTCCTTGTTTGTCCTCTCTGTTTTTGACCACTTGTGGTTAGTAAAGAAATAGGTATTTCGTCTGCCGCTACGTTCTGTGTTCAAATTCCGCCGAGATCGACTTTGCCTTTCATCCTTTCGAGCTCGATGAATTAAGTACCAGTTACGAACTGGGGTCGATGTAATCGACTTAATCTCTTTGACTGTCCTTGTTTGTCCCCTCTATTTTTAGCCCCTTGTGGGCAATAAAGAAATAAGAAACCGTAGCAAATCTTCATTCTTCCCTACTCCCCTCTCTCTCCCTCTCTCCCCCTCTCCCCCTCTCTCCCCCTCTCCCCCCCTCTCCCCCTCTCTCCCCCTCTCTGCTCTCTCCCGCTCACATGCATGCAGGCTCACACGAACACACATATAGACGCACGTAAACATTGTAATATATTTTACCTCTGTAATTACAAATGGTTCATTGACTATCCTTATAATTCATTGCCATCAACATCTCTTTTCTTTTGTTTAATACAAATACTCTTTCTAATCATAGGGTTCAACAAACATGAAGAACTGGACACTGACCCAAACCCTGGAAAATGGCACGACCTTCACCCATAAATTTACCGATGGTAATGTGTTTAGTTCTGGTAAATTTGTCAAGGTAAGTTTGTGTTATTTTTTAAAATGTTAATTATTCTTATAACGTATATTAACTAAACATTAGATATTATAGGCAGTAATTTAAATTTATAAAAAAGATGGCGACACTATGGCAAGAATGGAATATCGACTGCTGGGAGTCCGCACTCCACATGACAATGTAGAGTAATATTAGGTATGTTGTTCCAGATATGTTAACTGTAATATTTTCCTTCTATTATTTTCGTCCAGAGTAGAGGTGGGTAAGAGAAGGAATTCATTTACTTACCAATGGTGTTAGCAAACCAGTTTCCAATTTGTGCATATATTAATTACATTAAAATCATTAGTAGTTACTTCCAAATGATATTTTTGGAGGTAATTTGAAGTGGATGCCACCTCTCTGACCACCGCAGTAACCACGGACAAGAAAACAATTGCTAATCATTCTCTGTAGAGTAAAAATGTTTAGAGTGTCGAACACAGGGCCTAATGTTATTCGCTCCACCTCTTCTCACTCTTAGTTCAAATCCTGCTAATGTCTACTTTACCTTCATTCCTCTGAGGTCGACAAATTATATAAAGTACCAGTTACATACTGAGGATGATAGCATTCGTAAACCTTCTACTCAGTACCCTTTCAGACATTTTTGCCTTTGCAGAATCGTTACGGTATCCGAAAAATACGCTTTGACATTTGTTTCCGGCTCTTCGTATTTTTCAAATCCTACCGCATTCAACATTTCCGTCCACCACATCGAGTTTATAAAATAAGGTGCAAGTGAAAAACTGGAGTCCATGTAATCGACAAAACCTCGTGTTTACATTTCTAATTTTTCTTAATGATGTTATTATAATGAATTCTCTTATATCTATCTTTAGATTTGGGGATCAAAACACGGTGCTGGACAAGATGGCATCACATCTTCCGATGTCGCTCAATGGGGAACTATGGTCATCCCATCAAAAATTACTTTGAAAGACGACAAAGGCAAGGTAAGATCTAATTTATTCTTTAGCACACATTTTCTCTTACACTTTTTCCATTATAGCCATCGAGTACATTTTTCTTTCTAATTTCATGCACTTTGAGGGTTGATCTATGTAGTCATTTGTCTCCCTGATATACCATATTATATACAATGTACAAATTTATTTCTAGAGAACAGGGCACAATAAAATCTGCATTTGAAAAGCATACCGCTTCGATATGCATTTCTTCAACAATCTTAATAAGCTTAGCGGCAGTTAGTAGTATGTAGTAAGACTGATTCAGTTCACTGCTCTAAGTAACGTTTGGAATGTGATTTTAATACTGAAAATTTATAGAAATATTTCCTGACCTTGCTGCGTCTGTTTCAATAAACTCTTTCTGTCGGCATGGCTTTGAGACAGACGTTATATTTTCCAACAGCAATGTTTTTCATACATTTAAAATAGCGACATAATTTGCTTCAGTACACAATAAAAATACTAGTTATATATGAAACGTCGAGTAACCGATAAACAGAACGTATTCTGATTTTCATCTGAGAGAAATCTCGTGAATTTAATACAGCCTAAGAAATGTTTCATTTTTAACTTATTAGCGCAAAAAAAGAGAGTTAATGTATTGTAACTTCTAAGGTAGCGAGCTGGCAGAAACGTTAGCACGCCGGGCGAAATGCTTAGCGGTATTTCGTCTGCCGTTACGTTCTGAGTTTAAATTCCGCCGAGGTCTACTTTGCCTTTCATCCTTTCGGGGTCGATAAATAAAGTACCAGCTTCGCACTGGGATCGATGTAATCGATTTAATCCCTTTGTCTGTCCTTGTTTATCCCCTGTTGTAGAGCTGAAAAAGAGGTAATTTCTACTCTTCTCCTCTGGAAGCCATCTACTCGCAATACCAGAGGGCGCACACTCTCCTACCCTGATGTAATCTCCAGGGATACAGGCATCCAGCAACAGAACCTCCGTAATGCCATGATGGACCGTGAAGTCTGGCGTAGCATGGTAAATTCCATTGTCTCGACCACGGTCGAACAATGATGATGATGATGATGTTTATCCCCTTATGGGTAATAAAGAAATATCTATTGTGACTTCTGACTCTTGTGTAAAGTTTTGTGATACACAGGCCAGAACGGCTATTCTCGTTACACGAAGATGGTTAATCTTGTGGTGCCTCAACTCCTTAATAGTTCACGAATAACCCTGTTTATTTATTAATTTCTCAATATTTTTTCATTTTTCAGGAATGCGCTACAGTTGTGATCAAAATAAACTCCTGAAGAACGTAATGTTGCAGCAGAGAAAATTCATTTTTGTTCCTGTTAGCACCAAGTTTCAGAAAATCTCTTTATTTCTTTTAAATAAAAATTTTAGTAAAAATACTAATTCTAAAGTAAATTTCTAAAAAAATTCCAATTTTCTGTTTTAATAATTTTTAATGATTCTGAAACATTTAAGATAATTATAGAAAATAAGAGAAAATTCATTTTTCAATACAATATGTTTTTCAACATTGTTAAATAACTATTCAAATATTAACAAACTCTTCACCTTGGTAGTTTTTGTAATCGTAATTTCAATAAAGATTGGTATTCTACAAGTTACCGAGATAATATGATATCGATGCCTGGTGTGTTTTGCTTTCAAATGTTTTGTACTTTATGATATTTTACATTACAAAATTTTATACTAAATTTATGCTGTATAAGAATCGAGGAAGATATGCAACGATATCTTTTGAAAATATGATTAAATTTGCTTCCAAATTAGAGAACATTATTCCATATTCCATTAACAAACTTGTACTTTCTAATTCGAGTCCGAAGACCTTTTGGTTAAATTGTATGGAAAAAGGGCAATAAAATGATATCAATATATACTCTTTTCTCTTTTCTCTTTTACTTGTTTCAGCCATTTGACTGCGGCCATGCTGGAGCACCGCCTTTAGTCGAGCAAATCGACCCCGGGACTTATTCTTTGTAAGCCTAGTACTTATTCTATCGGTCTCTTTTGCCGAACCGCTAAGTGACGGGGACGTAAACACACCAGCATCGGTTGTCAAGCAATGCTAGGGGGAAAAATTCTCCATGCATAATATCACATTACCGGGGTGATGCTCGTGGCAGGTCTCACAGATCTCTCATCGTTTTCCAGGGAGGTTTTCTTGCTTTTAAAGCGCCCGTATCACTCGAAACATTGCTTACCAACCATTGCTTCAACGCTGTAAGCTTGTCAAAGTATGCTCAATGTCTTTGCAGCAGACTTCCCCAATGTGACGCAAAATTTCACGTTGAATCTTTGTTTCAGCTTCGTGTCCATGAAAAACATCTCAGACAGGATCATACACGCGTTCTCAAAAACACAAATTTCATGACTTGCGAAGTAAACACAGCAATGTCTCTCAGCACAGTGCTTCGTGAAGGTCGCTGCTTGCACTCACTGCACATGCAACCGTGTGCTGCCGTCTTTTGGTGCGCAACAACACTAATCCGGGGAATTTTTCGTACTCTCCCGTATATATGCGCCAGAGTATTATTTAATATTCTCTCTCTTTCAACCCTCCACACATATGTATATATATATATATATATTGCGACTGTGTTTTACATTAAACGTGACACCTACGCATTAACACTTACGACACGGATGTCTAACACAAGGAATTGTAGTTTTACTGCGACGAAACAAGATTAATGCACATACACTCACTCACACAGACAGACAGACACACACACACATTCACACACACCCACCCACACGCAAACACATACCCAAATACACAGACACATATACACATACCAGGGACAATGCGTTTGAGAAGCAAATTTTTTAACATGCAACCACATATATATATTATGCGTACCACAATACAATCATTTTCGAGTGGTTTTTGGATGCCGGATTTAATAACTAACAAGAGCCCTAGATGATAAGTCGGAAGAAATTAGGAGAGTCAACTGCCATCATATATAAAGGGTAAAGACCCCCTTCGGTCATGAATGACCATGGGATTGCACCTAGAAAGTTACACTCCTAGACACAAGTCCGGGCAAGGTTGTTTATGGAAGACCAGTAGTCGCCCATGCATACCAGCCTCCCCTCTCCACACCACCAGTGTTATCCAAGGGAAAGACAAAGGTCGATACAGCTTGGCATCTGTGACGTCGCAACTCATTTCTACAGCTGAGTGAACTGGAGCAACGTGAAATAAAGTGCCTTGCTCAAGAACACAACACGCAGCCCGGTCCGGGATTCGAGCTCACAACCTCACGATCGTAAGCTCGACGCTCTAACCCCTGAGCCATGCGCCATCATATATATATATATATATATATATATATATATATATATATATATATATATATATATATATATATATAATATATATATATATATTACGTAAAATATATAGGATAGCGATGTTTTTTCTAGAAATTTCACCACCAGTGGCCTGGCATGTATAAAATGTCAATAGACAACATAACCTCAATATAGTGTACATTTAAACACAAGAGAGCTTGCCCTCAACAGGCAGCTTTACACGCTAGAAGAAGCAGTCAAGACGACCAAAACCACATTTAAGAGCAATTTCGAAGGGAATGAAAAATAAATACTTTTACATTGTTATTTTTTTACGGTCATACCTAGATTCCGAATTTTATTTAGCAACTAAAATAATTTGTTAGGCGAAATTGTCATCAGTGACCGCACCATAACATTATCATATAATTAAGAGACAAATAACCCATGTCTCATCGTTATATATTATAACATTTCAAATTCAACGCGCAAGCGCTGTTTCAGCCGACTGCTGAGAATTTCGCCTAGCAAATTATTTCAGCTATATATATATATATTATATATATATATATATATGTATGCTGTATATATATATATATATATATATATATATATATATATATACTTTGATACTTTGATAGGTTTCGGCCATTATTGGCCCAGGCCATGTCTAACTTAATAGCACCACCTGGTGAAGTCTTTCAAGTCAGAATTTGGGCACTATGGCCCACTCAAGTAGAGAGTTATTGTTTACAGAGACATATCCGGGTGTAGGGGGTTTATCCGGGATTTCTTGAAGGAATCTGTCCAAAGACTTCTTGAACCCTATAGGGTCAGTTTCTGTTTTAATGTGTTTTGGTGTAATGTTAAAGAGAGCGGGGCCAATTGAGGTGAAATAATTGTGCCGTATTGTTGTTATGAGATGAGAGTGCGATTTTTGTTTTGGGCGGATGGCACGGGGCCCAAGCCTTGGATGTACCTTAAAGGTGATGCCAACATCATTTGGGCAATGCTGATGGAATATTTTCCACATCATGCAGATGATGTAGCGCTCACGACGACGTTGGAGAGAATAGAGTTTTAGCTTTTCTAGTCGACCCCAATAGTCGAGGCCTGTCATGCCATCTATCTTTTTTGTGATTGCCCTTTGAGGTGCTTCAACTTTTATGATACCTTGTATTGTGTGGGGAGACCACAGTGGACAACAGTATTCAAGGTGGGGTCGGGCAAAAGTGGAGAAGAGAAGATGTATATATATATATATACAGCATACATACATACGTACATACATACATACACATACGTACATACATATATACATGCATACATGCATACATACATATAGTGATAGATAGATATAGACATATAGATATATCTACATATACGAGCTAATACACACAAATATATATAGAAATGTGACGCATGGAATGTATCAATGAAAATAAAATAAAATAAAGAACTTGTTGTTTCTTGTCCAAACAATAGGTCTCATATTGCTATTTTTCCACTTCTATTTCTCTATCACCGTCTTTATTTACCTCCACCTCACACTCTCTGTTAAACATTGTGTTTAACTTCCGTCTAGCAATTTCACTACCATATATATATATATATATATATATATATATATATATATATATATATACATATATATTTTTATATATATATATATATATATATATATATATATAATATATATATATATAATATATATATATATATATTATATATATATATATATATATATATATATATATATATATATATATATATATATATATATATATATATTATATATATATATATATATATATATATATATATATATATATATATATATATATATATATATATATATTTCACCACCTTAGATTCGATCATTTAGCACCGTCAGAAAGCTATAGCAGGTCGTAAGTTCTTCTGCAGATTTCTTCTGTGTCTAGTTTTTATTCAAAGCAGTGAATCTTTACTTATTCCATTCTTATACTTTTGTTTAACATAAGAAATTTGAATAACAAGAACAAAAATGGCTGAAGAACTTTTAATACGTGAGAAGACGCAAATAGAAGCTACAATTCAAACTAAAGAAAATACTGGTGCAAGCGATGAAATGGGGAAAGAAAAGAAAGAAATGTCAGAGTTGAACTCAAAGCTTGCCAAACTCTTATCCCGAATTGGTAATTTACATGAAGAGAACAAACGTCTTGAACAACTCTTAGAAAAGAAGATTAAAACTGAGAGTGAAGCGATCACATTCGAAATAAAATCCCAGCAGGATAAAACAAGGAAAGAGAAACAAGAGAAGAGTAAGGAACTAGTAGCAGTAAAATGTGAAAATCAATCGCTTATTGAGGAAGTTGGAGAATTGCAAAAACAGTAAGTGAAATTTGCTCATAATGTTTGATTTCCTCTAAGCATCATAAACGTCCATCTTCAGTTAATTTCTCTTAATTGCCTTTTAACTCTTTCCATATTTGAGAGAGTTTGAGGATTCTAATTAGGCATTAAACAAAAAAAAAATAGATTAGCAACATTGCTAATGGTTAGGGCAGCGGACTCGCGGTCGTAGGATCGCGGTTTCGATTCTCAGACCGGGCGTTGTGAGTGTTTATTGAGCGAAAACACCTAAAAGCTCCACGAGGCTCCGCCGGGGTGTGATGATCCCTGCTGTACTCTTTCACCACTCTTTCTTCTGTTGGCCTGCTCGCTTAGCCAGCGGGGTGGCGTCATTCGAAGGCTAAAACAATGCGAACGCATTGTGACCAGCGATGTGTAACTACATCTGATGGACTGGTCGGTTTTTACTTCATAAATGGCGGTGCCCCAGCATGGCCACAGCTCATGAGCTGAAACTGGAAAAATCAAAAATCAAATCAATCATATCACTATTAAATAGACTACATGCAAAGAAAAGGTGGGTACTTGGTGAATCCAGACTGTTGTCCCTACAAAAAATCCCCCATCTTCAGGTCAACACAAATAAGCCACTGTCGCTGATCATAACGAATTTTCTCCAGCACATATTTCACCGCTTCATACTTGTTCAATGTAGTCAAGTGAGCGAGGGGTAAAGAGGCAAACGTTTTGCCGTTGTGCAGCAGAACACATTTCGGCGATCGCTTGCTGCTGTCAATGAATAGCCTCCAATGCTTGGGTTTGTACTGTGGTACTCCAAGCTTGTGCAGAAGACGAGCAACATCTGTACAGTACTCCAAGTCCTTCTCTTCACAGAAAAAAATGGGGGTACTCTTGATGCCTGTTGCCATAGGTGATGCGTTGAAGGGTCACGGGCAGACCGTAGACATATTTCGATTATTTCTTCTTCTTCTTCTTCTTCTTCTTCTTCTTCTTAGGCACCGACCGATCTTAGCAATTCACTGAGATAATAAGCTCTCTGAGAACTCATCGCTCCCACCACTTTACGTGGTTCTTTCTTTGCATTTATTATACATAATGCGAGTAAATACCAATCAGTCCTCAGTGCAAGTTATTGTTTAACTGGACACAAAACCAACGGTCGAAGCATATTGTATTAAATACTATTTATTACTAGTACCTATTTTTATCGTTTTCTAAGAAATGGAAGATGAGGACCATTCAGTGGTACTAACTAGTGAAATGCGACATTTAGTGGTAATCTGTTTTTGCTATTACACTGTAAGTATTGCGAATTACATCAAAGAATAAAGAAAGTAGCATAAATTGTAATTAGTAGCTAGCGAGCCTGCAGTATCTTATTTTCTCATAATGTATTCAATAGACATTATTATTGGACTAAGCGTTGAAGCAAAATGATTCTGTGAAGCTCATTAAAAATGGTCTTTTTTTTTTTAAATATAAGGTCCGAAAGTTGTTTAACCCCTTGACGCCGGTATTACCCGAAGCATGCGAGACACTGCTCCGGGATTTTTTTATCTACCGAGGCCACACAAACACACAAGTGCCAACGAGCTCGCGTCTATTTCCAATAACATAGCGTCGTACATTTAACGTCTACCGGTTTATGAAAACGAACTCTGTGAAGCTATTTATCATAATACTAGCAGTATCGCCCGGCGTTGCTCGGGTTTGTAAGGGAAATAACTATAAAGCATTTTTAGAGAGTTATAGCCAAAAAATAGCAAAAAAATAGCAAAAAAATGGAAAAAAAATGATGGTAAATTTTTTTTGCGAGTTAAAAAGGTCGAGTTGCGTCCCCTAGACAGTCTGTGGCTTGTGTTTCTGATTCTCGACCCCATGTCGAATTTATCGATCTTTTTCAGAACTGGGGGAACTTTTCAAAATTTTCGCTGCGTTAGTTTTGAATTATGACATTGGGCTATGTGTGTGCCAAGTTTTATCAGAATCGGTTGAAAGCCGTGGTCAGGGTGAGGGTACAACCTGACAGACACACAGACACACAAACTGGCGTTTATATATAGAGAGATGATATGCACGAGTTATTCTGCTCAAGTTCAGAAAATAGCTTGTGCGTGGTACGACTCAAAACACGGTATTATGCATGTAAAGTATCCGCATGCCATTGGTCTACCGCTACTCTCATGACTTGAACGTAACCTTAAATAGCTAAGATAATGCACGGGACGGCGAGTGCGCGCACCTCAAGAGATAAAGTACACGATAGCGAACGTAAACATACGTCAGCCGCTAAAAAAGTCCGTGATAGATGTAGGACAGCTCTACATCGTATATTTACGTGAACCGCGGGTAAGCAAGCAAAAGTGTGATCGCATATTTGCGTCAACCGTTGTCAAGGGTTTAAGTGAACACTTTAAAATTAAAAAAGTTACTAATTTCCGAAACAGTTACATTTCTAGTACTAGTGATCAGTTCCGATCTCCTCGTGATTAAGCAAATGCGAGGTTAATATAATCCGCGTAAACGCAGCTCAAATTGGCATTTCAAATTATAAGCAGTCATAAACTGTAGGGAGTTTTATTTATTAACAACTGGAAAGCGGAACATTTTCCTATCGAAGTCGGATGTAGAGAGTTTGTAGGACACAGCGTGAGACGACTGTTGTTATCGTTAGGCCTAACTCATGGAAAAGTCAATACCACCATGACTGATATCCAATCTACAGTGGAGAAGGCTAGCCACTGGATTTGGTTAAAAAGAGACAATTAGCGATGGCTAGAAGTATATTGAGTTCTTCATAACCAGCTGATCTAGCAAGTGGGGCCTCATATCAGTGAGGGGGGTCGGTGCGCATTGATGCCGTCGAGAGGTAGGCCCCGAAACGGCATGCATTCTCTCCTGATGACCCCATACACTTGCTGGCTTCCGGTATACGGAGCTTTTGACTGGTAGCACTTGCATGTGCAAGTTGTTTGCAAGACATCTTAACTCCATACAAGCATAAATCTAAACTTGGATATTGTCTTTGTATCCTGGTTATAAACATAAATCCCTGCTGGTGTCCGCTCATTTGCAATTATCTGTTAAGCCCTAACTCACGGCTGAGGCAGCGTACACTCCATCCGTCACCGAGTCATTGTTTTCTGTTTTTTATAGATGTACTTTGCCACTATTTCTTGTCGTACATGCAACCATATATGGACTCCTTATCTCGCTCGGTCTATCGCCATTTGTGTATCTATTCGGTGACTCACCGATATATAGCTTTCTTTACATACATTCAGTCCAAAAGCTCCAATGAAAGGTACAAGTAGAGTGAAAAGGTGAGATAATATTTACCCCTCTTTCTCAAAGTAACAAATCTGTGTAAAGTTAATTTTCCTATGTACAGAACAAAGTTACAAAAAACAAAAACGAATAAGAAACAATGGCCGTTTTGCTGGTCGTTTGGTATAATTTTGTCATAACGTGTGGTACTATTTTAATAAAACATAAAACTATGCTTCAGTATCACAGTGTCTGCCAGTTCCCAAAATCCCTACCTTGGATAAATAAATATTCCTTAGAAAAACTATTTTTCTGTCAGATTGCTAAAAATGGAAACGCAGAACAATGAATTAAAGAATGAAGTTTCCCGCTGCAATGAAGCAAGCAACAGCAGCGGGATGGAAAGTGAACTTGAAGAGTGGAAGAACAGATGTAACAATCTTAGAGAGGTACGTTATAAAACTTTGGAATCATAATCTCTCTCTTAGACTCTCTCTCTTTTTCTCACCAACATACACTCACACACACACAAACGGACACACATTCATCGTACACATGCATACATACAGATATACATATAAACGTACATACGTACATACGTACACACATACATACATACATACATACATACATACATACATACATACATACATATAAATGCGTGTGTGAATATGTGTGTACTTTGGGGGAGGCGCATGGTCTTTGAGTTACGCTGTATAAACAGAGAGAAATAAGAAAAAATAACTCCAATGAATACTCTTTTACTCTCTCTTTTACTTGTTTCAGTCATTTGACTGTGGCCATGCTGGAGCACCGCCTTTAGCCGAGCAAATCGATCCCAGGACTTATTCTTTGGAAGCATACTACTTATTCTTTCGATCCCTTTTGCCGAACCGCTAAGTTACGGGGACGTAAACACACCAGCATCGGTTGTCAAGCCAAGTTTGGGGGGACAAACACAGACACACAAACAAACGCACACATACACATATATATATATACCTATATACGACGGGCTTCTTTCAGTTTCCGTCTACCAAACCCACTGGTAAAAGGCGAAACCGTCTAGGAAATTCAGTGATCTTGGCATCCGTTCCCCTTTGAACCTGGTGCTGCCGGCCTAACTTTCCTCGGTCTCCTCCAGCCGCAACCTCACTGGTGAGGTACTCCGGGGGATGGTTGAACTTGATGTGGCCCGGGAACTGGAGTGAGCTTTGGGTTATTATGTCATTGAAGCTCGACATCTCTCAGAATACAGATGTTCAACCGTAAGTGTGACGACATCAAATAGAAAACTACCTTCAGACAGACAGAGACTTCTATGAATCAGTACTACCTTACTTGCCTTCGTTCCGTTCCGCAGTCAGGCAACGGTCCATGACTCAGTTCGGTGCTCTCCTCATCCGTTATGAAGCTACAGATGACAATTTCGGTATATATAAGTTTTTATGCAGCCCTTACTACAGAGGGGAGGAAGTTAAACAAATACCAGAAACCTGATCTATCGCTATACTTGTGTCGAGACCCTAGATGGTTTTCGGACCCGGAACAGCTGTAAAGAATAACGCATTGCGAACTATGTCATCGTTATTAGTTATTCAGCAAATAATGTCGCTTGATTCTAAAACGCCGGTTATTAAAGTTTTGCAGAAACTGCTTGTAATAGTGTGAGTGAGACGACGGAAAACAGATTCTGTTCGTACCGATTTCGCCTTGCTTATTGTTTTTTTGTACTTTATCTGCCATCCAGGAAGAATTATAAAAGCTTATTGAATGCATGTTTTATAAGAAACATTGACGAAAATATTTGTTTTTTCCTTCTGTAGAAACTAAAGGAAAAAAATACTCGAAATGTCGAGTTAACTAACCAGGTCGAGGAGCTGAAAGACGAACTTGATATGAAAAAGGATTTCCATAAGGCCGTAATGTTGCTTTTATTTTTTTCCATTTCCTGTTATTTCCTTTGCAGGAAAATTGCCATAACGGTTTTGGTTATTTTCTTGTTTAAGGCTTCCTTGAATCAGATGGCTTCACTTTCGCAATCATTATTAGAGAATCACTTCTTTTCAAGTGATCAATTGCAATTATCTGACTGAGTTGGTAGACTACAAACCACAGTGTCAGTGGCTCGGATCCTGATAGTAAATCTGTTGTCATCTAAGTCTTTGATCAAATTCCGCCGAAGTCGATTTGCCTTTCATCCGTTTGTGGTCTCTAAAAAAGCACCAGCTGAGCACTAAGGTCGTTGTAATCGACTTACGCCCACTTTCCCGAAATTCCTGGCCTTGTGCCAAAATTTGAAACCTATAGTAGCTTTCTAACGTCCATTTTATTTAGTTTTGTTTAACTTACTATTTGCAGGGTGACAATGCATTGAAGATAGTGATGTCAGATTTACAGAAAATATCCTTCGAATATCGTTCGGAGGATTACGAAAAAGCAATTGAAGATTTACGCGCCGAATATGAGGATATCATTGCTGACTTGAAAAGTACACATGAAAAAGAGGTAAAGAAATACATAGAAAAGAACAAATATATTCATATGCTTTAAAACTGTTGGAAAATTAACCTTATATATTGTGTTTGTTCTCCTGGTATGTTGTCATTTTGAAATCCGTTAATCTTATATAATCCCACAGAAAATGCCTTTCAATTGAAAGATTTAAAGAACCTTACTTACCATACTATAGTCGTGTATGATAGTTACGGGAAGAACGTAGACACATTTCAACTTATTTCAGATAGAATGAGCCATGTTGCTGAAAAGTCATATATACATTGCTATTTCCGATACCAAATTTATATTGATCGATATGCAAAATACGCTGATTATGAAGAGGATGCTAGAGTCTTAAAAATCTTGTATGCATTAATTTCAGCTTCCATGTATGTGGGAATGGTTGCTACATTAGGGGATGAGGCCCCAGCTTTATCAACAGTGCAAAAGATGGGATGGGAGAGTGTGGACTTCCTGCAACTGCCACCACCGGTAAAAACATTGACCGTGTTCACCACAAGCTGATGGATGATAGGAAATTAGCTATAAATCAAATAGCCAATGCTATTAGCATATCCTGTGAGAGATTTAAGAACATTCTGCACCGTGAGTTTGGCATAACAAAGGTCTAACAGAGGTGAATTATGCAAACCTCAAAGAATCCCTCTCAACATATGGCTATGATGCTCCCCAACTTCTGCTCGTGATCAGATATGCACGTATCATCAGCCAATAAGGGACATGCTCAAATGGTCAAACAACTAACAAGCATATCTGTGGTATTGAGAAGAATATTTGCTGTAGCGCATCTTTATACCAAGACAAAACAATGTACAAGATAACACCTCCAAGATCAGAAGCCATGAGAGCCACAGTCTGGTACTGCATCAGGACATCTATCATCATCATCATCCTCATCATCATTATCCTCATGATCATCATCATCATCATTAAGGCGGTGAGTTGGCAGAGTCGTTAGCACGCAGGACGAAATGCCTAGCAGTATTTTGCACGTTGCTACGTTCTGAGTTCAAATTAACCGAGTTCGACTTTTCTTTTCATCCTTTCCGGGTGGATTACATAAGTACCAGTTACGCACTGGAGTCGATGTCCTCAACTCAATCACTTCTCTCAAATTTGAGGTGTTGTGCCTATAGTAGAAAAGATTATTATTATTATTATTATTATTATTATTATTATTATTATTATTATTATTATTATTATTATTATTATTATTATTATTATTATTATCGTTGCCTTTTCACAGCTTCTAATGCTGGAGATGCACTGCAGTGTCAGTTGTTCACTACCAGTGAACTAAGGTAACACCTCTTATTTTTCGAGCACCTTCCAGAGTATTCGGGCGGTTCCAAGCAGTGCTGTTTTCTGCAAGTGCTCCACTCTTATTGCAGCCCCTATTTGTTCAACGTACTTCTCGAGATTTTTGCTCACTGTTCCCAGACCTCCGATAATTATTGATACTACTACTACCTTTTTTATCGACCACAACTGCTTAACTTCCCAAGCTAACCTATCATATCTCTCTACTTTTCTTTCTTCCTTATTGCATACCTTGTCAGCTGGGCATGCTATGTCTAGTGAAAGAGTAGAGTATGCCACCAAAGTGACACTGGAGTAGAATATACGGAGACCAGTATACCCATCATGACTACTCGTCTGATAAGAGTACACCAGACACATGCATCACAACCATATGTGTGCGACATGGTGATCTTATATCAAGATAAACAGCGCATGAACTTGCAGGCGGGGTGGGGGCCTACTTAAAACTTCCATCACGTCGAGTAGCCTATCATGCTAAAAAGCTTCCTGAATAAGAGTTCTTTAAAGATGTTGAACGAAACACCCATATTTCCAGAGATGAATTATCCGAATCCAAAAGATTTCCTCTCAACACATGGCTATGATGCTCCCCAACTACTACTGGTTAAAGTCAAACATCTGACAAGCAAGTCTGTGGTACTGAGAAGAATATTCGCTGTAGCTCATCTTTTATACAAAGAGAAGACAATCTTCTTCTTCTTCTTCTTCTTCTTCTTCTTCTTCTTCTTCTTCTTCTTCTTCTTCTTCTTCTTCTCCTTCTTCTTCTTCTTCTTCTTCTTCTTCTTCTTCTTCTTCTTCTTCTTCTTCTTCTTCTTCTTCTTCTTCTTGTTTGATAGGTGCGACTATTAAAGACCAACTGATTAGCTTATCTTTTATTATGAAGACATTTCAAACATCTTCGGTCTTGATTGCAAGCTCCGAAGAAACTCTACAGACGTGTTATATCATCATCAGGATACATCCAACTTGCTTGTAGAACGATGAAAGAGTCTTGCATAACACACGTTCAGTGTCCAGGCATCGCTAAGTTCTAGATAGAGTTATGTTTTATAGTTGTAGTGGTGTCTCTCGAGTAGATCACACTGTAGCCTTCTTTTCCGCTAAGATGGACAAGCAGTTTTACTCCGATTGCTATGGGGAAAGAAGTTGCATGTATAGCGGACAAATTTGAATGGACTAAGAACAGATATTCTTATTTTCAGGCAAGCTCTCATCTTCTTTCAAATTATATGGAGTGGGGAAGGGAGTCGAGTAATTGTGTAAGTTTTACTTCTCATGCCTGTTTTTGTCATAAGTAATTTTGAACAAAACAACCCGACCATTTGTACCTTATCTGTGTAATGTCCATTCAGTGACGGCAGTATTAAAAATAAATAAAATATGATAGTTATAATTTTATCACCTCCATAGATAAAGCGGCTGAAGAGCAGAGATTTTCTGGACGGTAAGGAAAGAAACAAGGAGATCTTGGTTAAACTGAGTGAATATGAAATTCAGGTAAGGAACATTACATTCTCTTATTCTTTTATTCTTTTATTTGTTTCAGTCATTTTGACTGTGGCCATGCTGGAGCACCACCTTTAGTCGAGCAAATCAACCCCAGGACTTATTCTTTGTAAGACTAGTACTTATTCTATCGGTCTCTTTTGCCGAACCGCTAAGTTACGGGGACGTAAACACACCAGCATCGATTGTCTGGCGATAGTGGGGGACAAACACAGACACACAAACACACAATGCATATATACATATATATATATACATATACGACTGGATTCTTTCAATTTCCGTCTACCAAATCCAATCCACTCACAAGGCTTTGGTCGGCCAGAGGCTATAGCAGAAAATATATGCCCAAGGTGCCACGCAGTGGAACTGAACTCGGAGCCATGTGGCTGGTAAGCGAGCTACTTATCACACAGCCACTTCTGCGCCTACTTAAGTCAAATAATCAATCTATCACTCAATAAATAGATAAATAGATAAATAAATCTATCTATTCACATACATAACAGAATGTATGTAATAAAAGGTTAGGAGGTATGAAAGGAAAATATATGTACTTAACCACTTGATGACCGTAGGATAACGGCCGTTTCGCAGCCTTCATCATGAAATAATAATTTCAGTGTATAATAAATATTTTACATGCCTGCACTTCAGTTCATGCTACTCATTGTACAGTACAGTTGTGCATTTACAAATCAATACAGATATAGAAGGCTAGCTCTTCAGATCAACAAAATATCATGGTTTTCGCATCAATGCTACTTTAACTCTCCTGTATACGTAAAAAAAATCATTCATTATATATCCAGCTGGAGGAAGCCTGTCGTTTCTCTCTCTCTCTCTCTCCTCTCTCTCTCTCTCTCTCTCTCTTTCTCTCTCGCACTCACACACACACACTTCCTCACACACATACATATGGCGCATGGCTTAGTGGTTGGCGCATTAGGCTCACAATTACGAGGTACTGAGTTCGATTCCTGGACCTGGCTGTGTGTTGTATTCTTGAGCCAGACAATTTATTTCTCGTTGCTCCAGCTGTAGGAATGAGTTGCGTATATGCGTGTCCTTTTGTTTTTGTTTGTACCCCGCCACCATTTGACAATCAGTGTTGGTGTGTTTACGTCCCTGTAACTTATCGCTTCGGATAGTACAAGTACCATGCTTAAAAAAAGTAACTTTTTTCCGGTTAGGTCATCATGTAACGTTGCTGTTATTTTTGCCTCATATACAATGGAGTATATAATGTACGCCTGGTCAAGTGGGCAATCTGCTGGGTTTCGACAGTCACAAGTTATTGGCTCTTGGGGATACATCGACCCCAGTGTGCAACAGGTACTTAATTTTTCGACCCCGAAAGGATGAAAGGAAAAATCGACCCCAGCGGAATTCGAACTCGGAACGTAGCGACGGGCGAAATACCACTAAGCATTTCGTCCAACATGCTAACAATTCTGCCAGTTCGCCGCCTTTTTAATTAATAATAATACGTAAAGTAGCCACCCCCAAGACGGCTCCAGACCCTTGCGCATGCCTTCTTCACTGTATCCCCGGGAAGATCTTCAAATGCCTTGATTTAGCCACCAGTTCGGCTTTAGCGTTGCAGGTAGAGCGCGCGACCCACACAATCTATGGGATTGTAATGGGGGTATTAGAAAGGCTAGAAATTAGGGTTGGGGAATCTGTAGGAATTCTTGGACAACTACATCTGGTCCTTTCCGGAGGCATGTCAAGTAGCCGAATCCAGCTACTGCACACATATGACCTTTCAGCAGTAACCCTCATCCGCCAGGTATTGACCACAGTTTCAAGCAGTTTCGCATAGATTTTTGATTTGAGCCTCAGGCCCAGTTAAAAAATGTGGACTGGTATTCAAATATTTGATTGGTTTCTAGTCCCCCATATCAGCTAACTAGCCTCCAACTTCAAACGCCAATTCATGAATCTTCTTCTGTAAAAGAGACATAAAAAAATTGTCAAATTTAGTCCGAATACCCTCTGAATATACTACTCACGATCATGCCTCAATAATTCTTTGGTAATAATATTTGCATTATTCATCTTCTCTTTATAGATAAGGACACTAGAATATCAACGAGATCAAGCCATACAAAAGAGTGAACATGAGAAGGTGACCTACGAGCGCGAGACTGAAATTCAGTATCGTAAATTAAAAGTCGTGACAGATGATATTCTCTCCATGAAACTTCAGATTGCACACTATCGCAAACTCCTTGATGTAGGAGAGAAAAAGTAAATAATAAATATGTCATTTTAAATAATGACATTCTAAAAGTTTTTCCGTTCTTCCCCGGGATCTCACCTGTCCATGGTGTTGCAGAAACACTTTTGCGACAAATAGCATAAGAAACGTGGTAGATTTCATCCTCTGGCTCTGAGCACAGATGACAGAGAAGGAAAAAAGAGGGGAGGAACGCGGAAGAGAGAGAGAGAGAGAGAGAGAGAGAGAGAGAGAGAGAGAGAGATGGAAAGAGAGAGGGTGAGAGGGAGAGAAAGAAAGTAAGAGGTAGGAAGAATGCAAGAGGGGGACCAGGCAGGCAGAAAAATAGGGATTCACACTAATGCTGGGCTAAGATGGTGTTTTATTTATTGTTCCTGAAACTAAACTGACCTCGACGGGATTTGATCTCAACGAGTGAAGAGTTGTAGAACACTGGCACTAGTTTAACTTTAACTCGGCTTCAGATATTCTCTAATGACGAAAAGCAACAGCGATCAGATAATTTATATTGAAAATTGAATTATACACGATATTGTTTTGGTTCTCGTTGTTCTACGTAAGTCCCACGAAAAATTCGATCATGTATTCCTAAAACCAAAACTAGATGCCTCAAATACCTTTGCTTGGCGTGGCACCATCAAATATATAACGAAGCAAAATCTACAATAATACCGCTCCAAACTTCATCTTCTGCTTCACACCCGGGATGTCACAACTGCATAGCAAAAAAGACCATCATTTTCCTGACCATTTCTTCATTGCCACCACAATACACTTACACATAACGAACAAATGGAAATCACTCTCATACACTTTAAACATTCGTAGAGATGCAACTTTAAAAATCATCAAGAAAAGGCGCAACACTACCAATCATACTACAATACCGCTAATAACCAATATGTTGTTTGTTCCTTCTCGAGCCACACCTGGCTCATAAAGGCCGGTTTCCCGGTTTCCTTGGCGTATAGGTTCCCCACCTGGACGGGACGCCGGTCCGTCGCAGGTGAGCTGCAAGATGCAGGAGGAAAGTGTGAGAGAAAGTTGTGGCGAGAGAGTCATCAGAAGTTCGCCATTACCTTCTGCCGGAGCCGCGTGGAGCTTGGGTGTTTCGCTCATAAACATACACACCACCCGGTCTGAGATTCGAACCCACGATTCCGCGACCGCGAGTTCGCTGATCTAACCACTAGGCCATGTGTCTCCACAATAACCAATATGAGCATGGAAAATACGTACATGAAAATAAGCACTCGCACACACACGCACACATAACAGCACACATAACCATAAAAAAATGGAAAATTGACTGAAACTGTTACTTTTATAAAACAGTAATATTTTCAATTTTGCATACCACAAGCAACTAGTGAGAGAAACCACTGTCAACTAGGTGTGCTAGAAAAAGCAGCCAGGCATAAATCCGGTCAGCCGCTGCATCATAACGCAACAAACGCAAATACAACGATGTGAACCGACACATAGAATGCCGAGATCAGCCCCGTCATCACAGACTTTAGCTGTCTAGGCTAAATTGAGTTTGAACATCATCAAAACAACATCCATTTACGACAATAACGAATATCAAACGATCTTCTACCTATTGGAGATCACCTTTCACTATATTTACATATTGACCAGCAATATTTACTGTAATTACATTAATATGTTTTAATTTTACAGGATGGACATGAAATCAATTGCAGCTTCTATGGGTGGATATCAAACAGAGAGTGAGAAGGCACTCGCTAACGCACTAGCATCAGCAGCAAGTAAGTTGCATTTGTCTTATTCATCATTTGCTTCATAAAAATGCAATCCGCACACATACATACATACATACATACATACATACATACATACATACATACATACATACATACATATATACATACATATATACATACATATATATATACATACCTAAACACTCAGACATTTAAGATCTACGAAGTAAGATAAATAGCTACATACTTACCTACATATCGACACATACACACATACATAGTACACACATACATATATACATACACACACATACATACATACATACATGCATGCATGCATACATACATACATATATACATGTATATATGCATACGTACGCGGTGCGCTCAAAAGATATTCGACTTTATTCTTTTTCCGCCAAAACTAATGCCGCGTGGGCAAAATCCTTTGGATAGAATATGAAGCCACCCTTTCTGTGCATGCGTGAAAATGTTCGCACCGGTAGGCTGCGTCAGTTCCTGGTTGTTATGCTTAGACTACGGACGTGTAGCTCGAGCTCGTCCGATCTTCGCTTTCACGCATGATGACCGAACGCGTCGATCTGTGATACTGCATAAAGCTTTGCCAAAATCTTGGTTATAATCAATATTAAATCAGCCAGAAGATTCAATAGGCTTTGGTGATGATGCCATGGCCAAAATTCAGGTCAAGGCGCGGTGCAACCGTTTCAAACATGGCCACACGTGAATGGAGGGCGAGGCTTGCTCAGGCAGGACATCTACAAGCCGAAACGAAAGGCCGATTGAAAAGGTTCGGCTAATGGTTATGAAAGACCGTCATGTACGAAAGCATGAAATTAGTCCCGAAGTGGGAATAAGTACAGGATCAGAGAATTCCACTTTAACGGAAGATTTGTGCACGCAGAAAGTGTCAGCGAAATCTGTTGCTAAAGTGCTGGGGGCGGGCCGCAGTAGTAACTCCGCATGAAAATCGCTCGGAACATGCTGGACTGTCCAAACCATGATCCAGATTTCAAGAAGGCTATCATCACTTGCGATGAGCCATGTGCTTATTGTTACAGCATGGAAACTAAAATCGAGTCCTCCTAATGGGACCATTTGTCATCACGAAGACCTAAAGAGAGCAAGCATGACATGTTCGCAGCAATGTGAAGACAATGTCGACCTGTTTCTTTGACTTCCGTGATATTGTGCATCATGGATAGACACCACAAAGTTAAACAATTAACAATGAATAGTATTTGGAGCTTATTCGTCGTGTTCGTGATGTTGTGCGTTGAAAACGGCGGAAAATGTTGGCGACGAAGTATTGGCAACTCCACAACGCTAGTTTACGCGCCCATACATACATACATACACACACACATACATACATACACACACACACACATACATACATACACACATAGACATACATATATATAATATATATATATATGTTAATAAAATAGAATATATGCATATATATAACATATATGTACGTACCTACCTCTACATGTACATATACACGCATATATGTGTACAGGACACCAAAAGACGTCGACACATAGAGAGACGAAACACATAGACACAAACCCAGGAACAAGACAGCAAAAAAAAGGGAGAGATACAGGACAATAAGCACACGAAAAATCCCCTTCTTCAGTCGCTAAGATTTGATCTACTAACGTTTCGAAGGATAAAACGAGATATATATATATAGTCCAACCCATGCTAGCATGGAAAACGGACGCTAAACGATGATGATGATGATGATATATATATATATATATATATATATATATATATATATATATATACACACATACATACATACATACATACATATATATATATATATATATATATATATATATATGATATATATATATTAAGAACAATCTTACTTAGAAATGGATGCGTGCGTTCCGTCATAATAAATAAATAAATAAATAAATATACATATATACATACATGTATGTACGTACCTACCTCTACATGTATATATACATGCATATATGGGTACGGGACACCAAAAAAACGTCGAACACAATGAGAAACGAAAACATAAACACAAAACCAAGGAAATGAACATTTTTCTTAAACAACGAAAAAATAGAGTACAGGACATACAAAACAAGGAAAATTCCCCTTCTTCATTCGCTTTTGTTTCATAACGTGGAGTAGATGAAACAAAGGCGACTGAAGAAGGGGAAAAAATTATATAGAAATATATATACATGTGTATACATACACACACACACACACACACATACACACACACAGAATATATTTCATAATGGTGAACTGTTAATCCGTCTGCTTTTTTCCTTCTCTGTCTATGTTCTCTTCTCGACCTATTGTGTCGAAGAAGTAGTCTCGAAATATCAAGGATATTTACAGTCCACTCGAGCGTCAAACTAACAAACCTGCTTCATATTTCCACACCTGTCTTTGTCTTTTGTTTTCTATAAATTTGAACTATATATTATATAATATATACGTAGATACATACATTGATAAATATTCATACTTTTGAACAGCTATGCCACGCCAAAGCGTTGTGAAAATTGTTGACTTAGAAACCAAGGGAAAATACATTACACTTGAAGACCTTACTAAGCCTCCGAGCGTGAGTGTACTTGCTTGTTCTTGATTTATTAGTTTTCATGTTGGTAGATATAATTCTGCCCTTATATACCATTTTCTCATAATTATTGGGTTGTCCGGAAAGTTCGTGCCGATTTTTAAAGGAAAGAAAAAGGTCAATAAATACTTGCCATTGCATTTTTAATCAACCAAATATGAACCATTTTGTTGCACAATGCGTCTCCATCTTTCCTTTATCTTGAAAATACCCTCTTCCCAGAATTTAGGTGGTTTCATGGCAAATAATTCATCAAGGTATCTTTTTACGTCATCCAAGGAATTGAAATTTTTACCATTAAGACTATTCTGCAGAGACCTGAATAAGTGGAAATCCGAAGGAGCAATATCTGGTGAATATGGAGGGTGGGGTAACACATCCCAGCCGAGCTGCAGCAATTTTTGTCTGGTTCCCAAAGTACCGAAAATGAACTTTCTTATCATCCATTTTAAAGGGTTACATAATTAACAGAGGTTATAGGAACATAAACCTTCTTCCACGAAAAGATAGCTTAAACTGTGCTCTAAATGGAAGTGTAGTCAAATCCTATTTTATGGACTCAACCATGTTCTGAACTAAGTCGGAAGGTAAGCTGCTAAAAATCGGCACGAACTTTCCGGACAACCCAATACATTGACTTTGACAGCCAATAGTTTAATAGACACTTGTATTTTTCTTTGGTTGCTTTGTGTGCATAATTGTTGTGACTTATGTGCTCGTAAGAAGGACGTTACTGTTTGGTGCCACTGTCTGACAGAAGATGCAAGAAATCTTCATTCCCCACCTCTCTCTCTCACACACACATATACACACGCCCGCAAACATGGAAATATATTTAACTTCTGTAATGTTCAACGGTATGTTGACTGTCCACTTAATTCATTGTCATCAATATCAATATTCCTTTACTTTTGTTTAATGTATATCTTTTTTCTAATCGTAGGGTGCTCCAACATGATCAATTGGAAACTGACACAAACCTTTGAAAATGGCAAAAGCCACACCCATAAATTTACTGATGGTAACGTGTTTGGTTCTGGCAAAATTGTGAAGGTAAGTTTGTGTTAATTTTTTAAATGCTTGTTATTCTTATAACGTATATTAACTAAATATTATATATTATAAGTACCAGTTTAAGTCGATAAAATATAGGGTGATCCTGTGATGAGAAATGAATCTAGTAGCTATCGACTGCTGGGAGTCAGCATACCGCAAGACAATATAATGTGATATTAGTTATATTGTTTCAGATATGTCAACCGTAATATTTTTCTCCCATTACCTGTGACCTATGATAAGAATGAAGAGTAGGAGGGGGTTTAATGTAAAAATTTCATTTACTTTCCAATTGTGTCAGTAAACCCATCTCCAATTTGTGCATTACCATTTAATTCGAAATGGCTGCCATCTCTCTGACCACTGTAGTAACCACAGACAAGAAAACAGTTGCTAATCATTATGTGTACAATAAAAATTCAAATTGTTTGAGTGGTGAACCCAATGCCTAGTATTATGCGTTCCACCTCTTCAGGGGCAGTTAGTATTATGGCATAAGGCTGATACTGTTCATTGCTCTACGTAACGTTTGGAATGTGATTTTAACACTGACAATTAATGGGAATATTTCATGACTTTCTGGGGTCGATAAATTATAGAAAGTACCAGTCACGTACATCGGCAGAGAAACTCCTCAATAAGTTTCAGACATTCTACCATAGCAGAATCGCTAGGGTATCCGAAAAATACGCATTGGCATTTATTTCCAGCTCTTTGTTGCCTTTGTTTAAATTCAGTTGCAGGCAACATTCACCACCACCGTTCCAGGTCTATAAAATAAAGTACCAGTGAGGAACTGGACTCGATTTGATCGACTAAACCTTTCGTTCATTGTTCTGACCTTGTGTCTAAGTTACAACACATATTACTCTTATTTAATGATGTAGTTACTATACTCAATTCTTTTATCCATCTTTAGATTTGGGGATCAAAGCACGGTGCTAAGCAAGATGGAATCACATCTTCCGCTGTCGCTGAATGGAAAGCAAAGGCCATCCCATCGAAAATTATTTTGGAAGATGAGATGGGCAAGGTAAGATCTAACTCATCGTTTACTACACATTCTCTCTTCCACTTTTCCCACTTTAGCTCTTCAGTACATTTCTCTTTGTAACTTCATGCACTTCGAAAGTTAACTTTCATTGTCATTTGACCTTACTTGCTGGCAAATCGACTTAATCCGTTTGTCTGTCCTTGTTTGTCCCTTCTATGTTTAGCCCCTTGTGGGTAATAAAGAAACAAATAATATCCATGTTTTCTTGATATGCCTTATTATATAAAACATACAAAATTATTTATGAAGAAGAAGGCAGAACCAAATCTGTAAATGCTATTATCAGTTCGATATGCATTTGCGCAACAAACTTAATATTTATAAGCTCAGAGGCAGTCAGTAGTATGTAAAAAGGCTGATACAGTTCATTGCTCTAAGTAACATTTGGAATGTAATTTTAATGCTGACAATTAATGGAAATATTTCATGACTTTAGTGCGTCGTATCCAATAAACGCTTTCTGTCGACATGGCTTGGGGAGAGATTATATATCTTACAATATCAATGATTTTCGTACATTTAAACATAGTGATGATATGCTTTTGTTTCAGCACGCAATAAAAATAGTAGTTTTATATGAAACGTCATATAACCGATAAATAGAACGTATTCTGATTCTCATGTGATAGAAATCATGTGTAGTTAAAATAGCTTATGAAATATTTCATCTTAGCTTGTTAGCGCAAAGAGCGGTGACAAAATTGTCTGGCTTCGAGTAAATACCGAACCTACTGTGTGCAGCTTCAAGTCATATGGGCCACAGTGACTATCCTTTGTACACTATTTAACTCCTTAATAGGTCATGAATCTCCCTGTTTATTTATTGGTTTCTCAATCTTTTTCACTTTTCAGGAAATCGATAACCTTGATATCAAATAAAGCCCATGAAGAACGTAACGTCTCAGCAGGAAAAAATCCGCTTTGCTGCAGTTAGCACCAAATTCCAGAAAGTGTCCCCCACCCCAATGATAATAAAAATTTCAGTTAAAATACTAATTCTAAAGTAAGCTTGTAGAAACTTCAAATATTCTAATACTTTTTATATGATTTAATAACATTTAGAAAGAAAGGTAAATTTAATTTTCAGTACAATATATTTTACAACATTGGTAAACAATTATTCAAATATTAACAAACGCTTCAATTTGATACGATTTGTAATCGTAATTTTAATAAAGATTTCTATACCACGAGTTAATTAGATATTATAATATCGATGTGCGGTGTGTTTTGCTTTCAAATATTTTGAACCTAATGGAATTTCGCACTATTAAAGCGAAAAATTTATGCAATATGAAAATCGAGGAAAATATGCAACGATATGTTTTGAAAATATGATTAAATTTGCTTCCAGATTAGAGAGCATTATTTTTTATTCTATTAACAACCTTGTACTTTGTAATTCGATTTCAATGATCTTTTGGCTAAATTGTATGGGTAAAAGGGCAATAAAGTGTTATTAATATACATATTTTCGTATGATTTTTAAATCTCTATTTGTCTCCTTCTCATTTTTATATTTTATAAGGGCGAAGTACTCGGGTACACCTTAATTTTTTTTATTCTTTTCTTTCCCACCATAATTTCTCCCTCTATTTTCTCTCTGTGTTTCTCTTCACTCTTTTCTCTTTCTGATGAAAGACTAGCATCCGAAAAGTTAAGTTACTTATAACTTCCTTTTAAACCTTAAATGTATTCTAATGTTGTTTACACTTGTATATATATATATATATATATATATATAAATTTATATATGAGGATAATATCGATATTTAAGTATCCATATTATCAAGTGGCCAGCATGGGAAAAATACCGTACAAAGGTAATAATTTTAAACAATTAACAATGAGGGTGTCTAAGAGACACCAACATGCCGAAATAGCAGTATATTTTGTCCCTCTGTCTTATCTCATGGTGCGATGCGAACACTTAACGTGGTTTTTATAGTCAGAGTTTCGACTGCTATTTCGGCATGTTGGTGTCTCTTAGACACCCTCATTTTTAATTATATATATATATATATATATCCCCAACAAAGATGTCCTCAGGCAAGCAGGTATACCAAGCATGTTTGCACTCCTCACACAAAGACGTATGAGATGGCTTGGGCATGTTAGCCGTATGGAAGATGGCAGAATCCCCAAGGACATACTCTACGGAGAGCTTGCTAGGGGTACTAGGTCTGTGGAAGACCGCTCTTACGTTACAAGGACTTTTGCAAAAGGGACATGAAGGCCTGGAACATCAATATTAGCGGTTGGGAGGCAGTTGCCGGCAACCGTGGAGACTGGTGACGTACCGTAAGAGAGGGAATACAAAGGAGTGACAGAGAGAGAGAGGAGAAATGGAAAGACAGGAAAAGACGTCAAAAAGAAACTATGGCATTACAACCACCAGCCAGGAACAGTCTTCGCTACATTTGCGGTACCTGCCAGAGGGAGTGTTTGTCCAGGATAGGACTACACAGCCACAGCAGGAAATGTATCAGGACATGAAATGTAAAAGCCGGACTAGACTACTTTATGCGCAACTCCATTGTCTCCCGAGACAAAAAGGATGCCAACATATATATATATATATATATATATATATATTATATATATATTATATATATATATAGCTTATAGTGAGGGATTATCAGTTTATGAATCCGGGCAAAAGACTTCATAAGTTCTCTGTTGGTTCACTAAGCTAACAATATTGTTTAGATTAGTGAAGAGATCCAAGTATTTTTATGGCTGTGTCCAAAGTTATGCTTCATCACAATTCCATGCTGTAAATCCGTTCTTGGACATCCTGTTTTTTTTTTTTTACACGGAGTGATATATCGTACAAGTTATAAATAATGGTGATTACATATTTTCCCTTTATTTGAGTAAATGTGTCTTACAGCTGTTTCCAGTAGTCATTACAGGTACGTTCCTGATAGGTCCACTCAATCGGTCCATTGATCAGTTGAAAAAAATTGCACGGCCAAAACAATTTACGCCAGTTTCGCCAGAGACATTCCTGGTTTTAACAAAGCAGAACACTGAAGGAATGCTGAGTGCATGGGGGGGGGGAGAGGAAAAGATGGAAAGATGCAAGTAGAATAGAGAAAAATAGAGAAAGAGGAAGGCAGGTTATAAAGGGGTGAAGAGAAATAAGGAACGGATAGAGGAAGAGGTCTCTTAATAGAAGTAGGTAGAATAGGATGGTGTAGGCGCAATGGCCCAGTGGTTAGGGCAGCGGACTCGCGGTCGTAGGATCGCGGTTTCGATTCCCAGACCGGGCGTTGTGAGTGTTTATTGAGCGAAAACACCTAAGAAGCACCACGAGGCTCCGGCAGGGGATGGTGGTGATCCCTGCTGTACTCTTTCACCACAACTTTCTCTCACTCTTACTTCCTGTTTCTGTTGTACCTATATTTCAAGGGCCGGCCTTGTCACTCTCTGTGTCACGCTGAATATCCCCGAGAACTACGTTAAGGGTACACGTGTCTGTGGAGTGCTCAGCCACTTACATGTTAATATCACGAGCAGGCTGTTCCGTTGATTCGGATCAACCGGAACCCTCGTCGTCGTAACCGACGGAGTGCTTCCCAAGAATAGGATGGCCAAAATTTGGGAAAAAGGACAGTCATCAGACATTACTGTTTGTAGTCAGGTCAACACATGAACATATTGGCATTGTTTTTAGGTTAGATATTCTGCAAATGTTTTGTTGAAATTTGATATGGGACTTTTATACATATGGTCAACCTAAGTTTTTTAATATTTGGTTA
>NC_043017.1:3950419-3952919 GCF_006345805.1 Octopus sinensis | reverse complement strand
CGACATTTGCTAGTCATTTATTGTATTAAGACATTGTAAAAATCGGAAATTTTATCAAAGAATTAAGAGTGACCTTCTCGTTGGTTCAATCCCATTTGTGTACTTATTCCGTGGTTTAGTTTTCCTTCAACACATTAAGTTTTCCTTCTATGCATTAAGTTCTAAAATCCCGATGAAGGCTGCAAGTATAGCGAAGAGGTCAGATAATATTAATTCCTCTTTCTAGGCTAACAAAATTATCTGGAGTTAAGTTTCCCACGTTCAGAATAAACGAACTTACGAGTAAATAAATAAACGGAATAAGAAACGCTACCGTTTGTGATGATCGTTTGGTATTTTTCGATGTAGCTTTATCATAATGCTGGTATTATTTCATTAAATAAGGCGCGTGAAGGCGCGTGGCTCAGTGGTTAGAGCGTCGAGCTTACGATCGTGAGGTTGTGAGCTCGAATCCTGGACCGGGCTGCGTGTTGTGTTCTTGAGCAAAACACTTTATTTCACGTTGCTCCAGTTCACTCAGCTGTAGAAATGAATTGCGACGTCACTGGTGCCAAGCTGTATCGGCCCCTTTGCCTTTCCCTTGGATAACATCAGTGACGTGGAGAGGGGAGGCCGGTATGCATGGTCGACTGCTGGTCTTCCATAAAAAAAAACAACCTTTCCCAGACTTGTGCCTCAGATGCTGACTCTCTAGGTGCAAACCCATGGTCAGTGTCTGACCGAAGGGGGTCATCATCATCATCATTTCATTAAAACATAAAACATTGTCTCAGTATTACCTTGTCTTCCAGCCACACCAATCAATATCTAGGGTGAATAGATATTCTTTAGCAAAACCATTTCACTATTTTTCTGTCAGATTGCGCCAAGTGCAGGACGAGAGGGACAAACTGCAAGTCAATGTTAATGAGTTACACGATGACGTTGCCCGCCGCATTGCAGACAGCGAAACATGCAAGAGGAGAGCAGGAGAACTGGAGAAACAGCTTGGAAACTGCAAGGATAGAAGTGTTATTCTTAACGACCAAATGGCTGATCTTAGAACAGTACGTTAAAATACTTTGAAATCGTAATTTCTCTCATTCTCGCTTTCTCACAGACTCGCACTCTATCTCTAACGCAATTCTCCGCACACTGATATGTGTACACATTGCCCCTCCCTCTACACATGCACACAGAGCTGGGCGTAAGTCAGGTAATCCGTTAATCGTTAATTAATGAAGTTAACATTTTCGCTAAGGATTTAACTTTTAAGTTAACTTTGAAAATCATTATCGGACTTATTACCTTCCGTTACATTTAGCTTCCGTTAACCTAAAAATTTCATAAGAACCGGTTAACGTTTAAAAGTTTCTATTATTTTCAGATTGTCTTAGTATATTTCATATTGTAAGCGCCGTTCTTTCAACCGCGATTTAACGCCACTTATTATTATAAATGACTTGTACGACCCCGTTTGGTCCTGCTTGGATCTGAAACCAAATCCACCCACTTGTTGCTTGCAAAGACAGCGGGAAATTTCTCTTTGTCCTGTCAAGTGGGAGCAGTGTTCTGTGACCACTCAGTGTCAGGGGGAGAATTATGTATACATCATGTTTTTCATTTTTATTTTTATTCTTTTACGGCCATTTTATCAATAAACCTTTTTTTTTAGTTTAACTGTAATATTGTGTTTCATTTGAGTTCTTTTTACATTTTTCTGGCTCCGAAAGCTTTTGAAAACTTAACAAAGGGCCCAAAAGTATGAAATCAGCGTTTTTCAGGCCCTTTAAAATTTAAAACTATAAAATCAGCATTTTAAAACTCTAAAACTAAAAAAAAAAATAAAAATAAAAAAATAAAAACTGTAGGCGCAAGAGTGGCTGTATGGTAAGAAGCTTGCTTCCCAACCACATGATTCTGGGTTCAGTCTCTGCCAGCTCGCCGCCTTAGGAATGCAAAATATCAGTGGGAAATTAAATATTTTTACAAATATTTTTCAAACGTGGGACCAAATTATTTACACTGTTTGAATACGAAACATGACGATCACAATGAAAGTTCTTTTGATTCTGTTGGCTCTCTGAAGGCTGAAATGAGACAAACCACATCATATGAATTGATCGTCTTCTGTACAAGCAGAAACGTTGTAAATTATATAACGAATATGTTTATACGTCACACAAGCATCCCATTATAAATTCCGTTTTTATGAGATGGTTTTTTTCTAACTGTAAAAACCTCTCTGACAAAATTTGCAAAAATCACTTTTAATAGCAAAATAAATATTGTGCCCATCGCGGAAACTGACAAAGTAAACTGGACAAAGTTAATACAACTGTAATGAATAACACATTGCCATCTATCATATTAAGGGTAATCATCCTGCAAATATCCCGCAATTTTCTTTATGATTCCAACTTCAGTTCTCTTATTTCTGTACATTATCTGAGACGGATTATTGATGCTTATGCAATAAAAAAATAATGACGAAAATATTTGTGTTGTTTGTCTTTCCAGG
>NC_043017.1:3935419-3945419 GCF_006345805.1 Octopus sinensis | reverse complement strand
GATCTGAACACAGACGAGGGAAAGAATGAGAGAGAGAGAGAGAGAGAGAGAGAGAGAGAGAGAGAGAGAGAGAGAGAGAGAGAGAGAGAGAGAGAGCGGAGCCAGGGAGAGGAAGGAAAGGAGGGGAGAGAGGAAGAAAGTAAGAGACGTAAAATTGGACTGAAGAGGAATCAACTGTAGTAATATGGTATTTTCTTTTGTCTCAAAACTTTAATTTGGCCTTGGTGGGAATTGAACTCAGGCAGCAAAAAGTTGGAACGAATACTGCAACTCTGGTGCCTAGTTGACCATTAGTTGACAATAAATCGTTAGGTGCTCGCAGACCACTGAGATTCTGAAGGGAGGAAATATTCTGAGATGGCGAAAAGCGACAATGATTAGTTAATTCATATTAAAGATTGAATTACCCTATCGTTTGGAATCTCGTTATTCTGCTTGCACCACACGAATCATGTCTGCTAGGCAGGCATCATCACTCATCTGTAAATAATTTGTTTGCTGGTTTCTATGGGCAACAGCCTGTACTCTTGGGAGACTGATCTGTCCGGAGTAGCTTCGACTGAGAAGATACATAATATAGTTGGACCAGCTCGGTGTTTCAAAGTCTTCTTATAACTTGTGAATTGCGTGATGTTACGAACTTATATCGTCTAAATGGAGGAAGTATTCTCCGATGACGAAAACAACAGCGATCAGATACTTCCGTTCGATTCTGCCAGAACATATTAAGAATAAATACATTCAATATTGTTTGGATTCTCGCTGTTTTGCGTACACCTCACGAAAAGTTAGATTATGTATAATTCATATTTACATAATTTATATTGGATTATGTATTTCTACAAAAGATGCATGGTGGAAATATATTTGAATGGGATTGGCATCGTGTCAAAATCTGCAAACTTCTGCTCTACAACCAAGCTGTCACGACTGCATAGCAAACAACACCTGTGCTTTTCCCGACCACCTCTTCATTCTCACCAGTATACACTTACACATAATGAACAAATCGAAATCACACTCATACACTTCAGAAGATACTCTCTTTACTCTTTTACTCTTTTACTTGTTTCAGTCATTTGACTGCGGCCATGCTGGAGCACGTGGTTGGTTAGCAATGTGGTTGGTTAGCAAGCTACTTACCACACAGCCACTCCTGCGCCTATACAGGAGGTACAACTTTAAAAATCATCAACAAAAAGAGCAGCACATTATTCTACAACACTACCAATCATACCACAATACCACTAACAACCACTATAGACACATTGGAAATACGTCCATTAATACGAAATCACACACGCATACAAATACGACAAGAACAACACGCATTATTAATAAATATTGACTGAAATTTTTTTACCCTTATTAAACACTGATATTTTCAATTTCATATACCACAAGCGACCGGTGATTGAGGAGTGGAAAACACCGTCTGTTATGCTTATCAGTAAAAGTCGCCTCACTTAATTCTTTTCATCCGCTACACTACGATGAAACAAACACAAATTCAACGATGTAAACGGACACGCAAAATGATGAAATCAACCCTCACCCCACATCACAGATTTTTGTTGTCTGGGCCAAACTGAAGTTGGACTTCATGAAAACAACACACATTTTGAAGAATAACGAATATTAAACAATCTTTCATTATCTATTATATAAAATCCGTTCTGTCTGTGTGCATGTGTGTCTTCTAGGATCTCGGGCATCCTCCATCCGATTGCGCTCAAATTTGATATGTAGATACCGACGGTATCAGGGCGTGTATAAGTCTTGAAAAATTACAAAAATCGATTCCAGGTGAGAATGCGATCGATAAAGCCGTGGGAACATGCATTTGTAAAATCGTTTTTCTTGGAATAGAAACAAGCCTATCTTTATTTCTTCTTTTGCTGGTGTCTCAGATTTAGGTTAAATCAGTGTTTCTCAAAGGGGAGGCCTATGGGACGGTCGGACAAATTGTTTTGAGAAAATATAGTTTAAATGATTGACAACTCAGTATCGTCCACTGGACGGGGGCGTTTTGCTCGTGTTTACGTATTAACCTAAAATATTTACTGTAATTAAATTAAATATATTTTAATTTTCCAGGATGAGCATGAAATCAATTGCAACTTCTATGGGTGGACTTCAAACAGAGAGTGAGAATGCACTCGCTAACGCACTAGCATCAGCAGCAAGTAAGTTGCATTTGTCTTATTCATCAGTTGGTTCATAAAAATGCAATCCACACACATACATACATACATACATACATACATACATACATACATACATATACATACATACATATATATATACATACATATATATATATATATATATATATATATATATATATATATAATATATATATATACCGGAGTAAACACATAAATGTGAAACAAGGTGGAAAAAAGAGTACTCAAATACCAGTGGTATTCTAGCAAAAACTGTCCGATGAATGGCAACGGGAAACTCAGAGTAACAGATTTTGTTGAATTTTCTGCTGCTTTAAATAAAGTATATATATATATATATATATATATATATATCTATATATATATATATACACACATATATATGTAAGTATAGATGTTAAATAAAATGGGACAAGGAAGCCAAGGCTGTGTGGAATTTTGAGGACATTTATAAAGAGAAAATTAGTCTTTCAGAAGTTTCTAGGATATTGGGGATATCTCCTCATCAGGCACCGATGTGACAGTGTTAACTAGAGGAAAATAGTAGAGTTCAATATAAAGAGTAATTTTGGAAAATTATGGAAAAAAGAAGAGTAAAGGGAAATAAGTAAAAGTAAAAATTAAAATATATGTAGCATGTTATAGTTGCATTTTCATTATCCAAGGAAAGTGGTGTGTGGAATGGGTAGAGATACTTCTTGTCCATAGTATGTAAATTCCGATAGGAGTTCATGTTTTGTCATTACAAATGGAAAGTGTGGAGAGATAGATGACGTGTGCTGTTTATTCAAAGGTGTCTTATTCTGTGAATGAAATTTTGAGAATGTAGTGGTAGTATTAAGTAGAAAGAAAAGATGTGTGTGTTAGAATGAGAAGAATAGTCAAAAGGAATAGGTGAGATAAGAAGAAAGAAACGGCTGTTTTTGGAGTCTCGGTGGACCAAAATAATGATTGTAAATTGATTCCATCGTTGGATGATACGAGCCTGTGTCTTCAGGGAGAAATCTTACTGTTGAGAATTTGACAGAAAGGAAAGTAAAGATACCAACCCCTCAAATGAAAGATTTCTTCCCTGAAGACGGAGGCTCGTATCATCTAACGATGGAATCAATTTACACACATTATTTTGAACCACCGAGTGCCAAGAAGACAGTTTTTGGATTTGTAATACTCCTCAGCAACCCTTTAATTCTTGTTATCATTTCTAATCTGTGGAAGTCGAACATTTCTGTATGTAAAAAACGTGACTAACTTGCTCATCTTTACATTTAATCATACATATATTATTATTATTATTATTATTATTATCATTATTAATAATAATAACAAAAATAACAATAATAATAATAATAATAATAAAAAATAATAATATTTGTATGACAACATATATATTATACGCACATATACATACATATATATATATATATGTATATATATATATATATATAATATATATATATTATATATATATATATATATATATATATATATATATATGAATATATCTATCTATATATACATACATACATACATACATACATACATATATATAATAAGAGTGGATTCTTAGGAATTTTGCAACCGAAAGGTTAAATTATATACGTCACTAAAGCGACTGTCGGTGTGATATATATATATATTTATATATATGTATATATATATAGGGAGAATTCACGAAAAAAAAAAACAATAGACGAAGACAGGTGGTGTAGAAAACAAACAGATGTATTAGTATAACGCTCAGGAATAGAAAAAAAGTCTTTAACGTTTCGAGCCTACGCTCTTCCACAGAAAGGAACACAGAAAGAAACAAGGAGAGAAAAAAATGTGTGTAGTGGCTACCGATCTATACTGGTTGTATATATATATATATATATATATATATACAGGAGTGGCTGTGTGGTAAGTAGCTTGCTAACCAACCACATGGTTCCGGGTTCAGTCCCAACTGCGTGGCATTTTGGGCAAGTGTCTTCTGCTATAGCCTCGGGCTGACCAAAGCCTTGTGATTGGATTTGGTAGACGGAAACTGAAAGAAGCCTGTCGTATATATGTATATATATATGTATGTGTGTGTATATGTTTGTGTGTCTGTGTGTGTCCCTCTAGCATTGCTTGACAACCGATGCTGGTGTGTTTACGTCCCCGTCACTTAGCGGTTCGGCAAAAGAGACCGATAGAATAAGTACTGGGCTTACAAAGAATAAGTCCCAGGGTCGATTTGCTCGACTAAAGGCGGTGCTCCAGCATGGCCGCAGTCAAATGACTGAAACAAGTAAAAGAGAGAGAGAGAGAGAGAGAGTAAAAGATATATATATATATATATATGCATATGCATACGTGTGTAGATTCATATAGAAAATTACATATGTATACTTGTATCTGTGTGCACACACATACACAGACGCAAACACATACACATACCCGCCCCCCCACACACACACTTCAAGAAATATTCTTATCTTTGGATATTTTCTTTACCAGGTAAAATAACCATGAGTCGCTCTACAACTGAAGTTGTGAGCATCGTTGAATTAGCAACCGATGGAACATATATTAAACTCGAAGACGTAGGAAAGTCCGCGAAGGTAAGACTTTCTGTTGGTTTATTAGGTTTCCTGGTGACAGATACAATACTGCACTTTTGTACCATTTCCTTATTGATACACTTCGACAGCCAATAGTTTAACTGCTACTGGTATTTTTATTCCGTCGCTTAGTGTTGGAAGCACTCCGTCGGTTACGACGATGAGGGTTCCAGTTGATCCGAATCAACGGAACAGCCTGCTCGTGAAATTAACGTGTAAGTGGCTGAGCACTCCACAGACACGTGCACCCTTAACGTAGTTCTCGGGGGTATTCAGCGTGACACAGAGAGTGACAAGGCCGGCCTCTTGAAATACAGGTACAACAGAAACAGGAAGTAAGAGTGAGAGAAAGTTGTGGTGAAAGAGTACAGCAGGGATCACCACCATCCCCTGCCGGAGCCTCTTGGAGCTTTAGGTGTTTTCGTTCAATAAACACTCACAACGCCCGGTCTGGGAATCGAAACCGCGATCCTATGACCGCGAGTCCGCTGCCCTAACCACTGGGCCATTGCGCCTCCACTTGTCGCTTAGTGTACATAATCGTTGTAAGTTTTCTGTACGTAAAAAGGAAGTTAATGTTTTGCCCCTACTGTTTGATTGAAAGCGCAGCAAATCTCCATTCCCCTTTTCTTACCCTTCTCCCTCTCACATCCACACAGACATACACAAAAATGCATACACACGCACGCAAACACGGGAACCTATTTTACCTCCGTAATATCCACTGGCACATTAACCGTCCTTATAATTCATTGTCATCAACATTTCGTTGTTTTTGTTTAATGTATATACTTGTTTCTAATCGTAGGGCGCACCAAACATGAAGAACTGGACATTGACCCAAACCCTTGAAAACGGCAAGATCAACACCCACAAGTTTACCGATGTTAAAGTGTTTAGTTCTGGCAAAATTGTGAAGGTAATTTTGTATTATATTTTTAAACGTTTAATATTCTTATAACTTGTAATAACTAAGTATCAGATATTATAATTCATAGTCGATAAAAGATATGGCGATCCTGTGGCGAGGACCGAATCTAGTCTCTATCGATTGTTGGGAGTCATCTTTCCGCATGACAATCTAGAGCGATATTCCTTCTATTGTTTCTGATATGTTAAATATCATATTTTCCTTCTATTGTCTCTGATCCATGATAAGAATGGAGAGTAGCGGGGGATAAGAAGAGAAGGAGAAGGAAGAGGGCATTCGTTTGTGGAAGTAAGAATTTCTCTAAGTAGGAGTGTTTCTAAGTTGTGCTTGTGTTAATTACATTGACATCATTAGCAGTTAATTCGAAATGGCTGCCATCTCTCTGACCACTACACTAACCACGGTCAAGAAAACAGTTGCTGATCATTCTGTGTAGAGTCAAAATTCTTAGAGTAATAAACACAATGCCTAGTATTATTCGTCTCATCATTCTTAGTTCAAATCCTGCCAATGCCTACTTGACCTTTCAGTCCTCTGGGGTTGATAAAGATTATAAATTACCAATTACGTTCTGATGTTGATAACATCGATAGACAAACCTCTCATTAACGTTTCCGCGTTCTTGCTTTGGAAGAGTTGTTAAGGTATCCGCAAAAATACCCTTTGATATTCGTTTCTGGTTCTTCGCATTTCCGCCTGCCACTTCCAGTTTATAAAATTAAGTACAAGTGAAGAACTGGAGTCCTTCTAATCAACTAAACCTCGTGTTCACATTTCTGGCTTCTATATCTATCTTTAGATTTGGGGATCAAAACACGGTGCTGGACAAGATGGCATCACATCTTCCGATGTCGCTGAATGGGGAACAATGGTCATCCCATCGAAAATTATTTTGAAAGACGACAAAGGCAAGGTAAGATCTCCCAACCTATTGTTTAGTACACCTTTTCTTTTCCACTTCACTCACTGTAGCTCTTGAGTACATTTCTCTTTCTAAATCCACGCACTTCGTGTGTTAATCTACGTAGTCCTTTGACCTGGTCTGCTGGCAATAATAACCTTTCTCCCTGATATACCATATTATAAAAAAATGAACAAACTTTATTTACGTGGAAGAAGTTACAATCAAGTGTGTAACTGAAACATGCTATTATCAGTTCAATATGCCTTTGTCAAACAAACTTAATATTTAACACATTAGGGGTGGCCACTAGTATGTAATAAGGCTGATACAGTTTACTGCTTTAAGTAATGGTTGAAATGTAAGTTAGAAAGTGACAAATATTTCCTGATCTTGTGTCGACTCCAATAAACGCTTTCTGTGAACACGGCTTGAAGAGAGGCGTTACATATTTCAATAGCATTGTTTTTTTCATACTTTTAAACAGAGTGATACACTTTCGTTTCAACACACAATAAAAATACTAGTTTTATATGAAGCATCAAGTCTCCGATGTGGCGGCGCATGGCTTAGTGGTTAGGGTGTCAGCATCATGATCGTAAGATTGTGGTTTCGATTCCTGGAGCGGGCGACGCATTGTGTTCTTGAGCAAAACACTTCATTTCACGTTGTTCCAGTCCACTCAGCTGGCAAAAATGCAATGGACTGGCTCATGGGCCCAGTTACCCGGTTTCTATGGCGTATGTGATCCCCAGCTGGACGGGACGCCAGTCCATCGCATTTTTGCCAGCTGAGTGGACTGGATCACATACGCCATAGAAACCGGTTAACCGGGCCCATGAGCCCGGCTAGGCTTTAAAAAGGGCGCATTTATTATTTATTTTTATCGAGTCCCCGATAAATATAATATATTCTGATTCTCATGCGAGAGAAATCATGTGAAGTTAAAAAGGTCCATGAAATGTTTCGTTTTTAACTTGCTAGTGCAAAATGGAGAAATAATATATTGTGACCTCTGACTCTTCTGTACAGTTTGGTAACACTCATGCCAGAACGACTAGCCTCGGTAAACTTCATGAAAATGGTTACTTTGTGGCGTACCAATTCCTTAACTAGTCACTAATCCCCTTGTTTATTCATTAATTTTTCAATCTTTTTTCACTTTTCAGGAATACTCTTCGCTTGTCATCAAAATAACCTGAAGAACGTCATGTCTCAGCAGAAAAACTCCGGTTTTGTTGCAGTTAGCACCGATTTTCAGAAAATCTCTTTTTACCCCATTAAAATACTAATTTCACTTGAAATACTAATTCTAAAGTAAACTCTGAACACTTAACATTTTTTGTTGCAATATTTTCACATGATTCACCAATATTTCAGATAATTATAGAAAATAAGACTAAATTCATTTGTCAATAATATATAAATTTTACAACGTTGATAAACATTTATCAAATATCAACAAATGCTTCAGCTTGATACCTTTTGCTATCGTAATTTCAATAAAGATTGTTATTCTACAAGTTATCTAGATAATATATCATCAATGTACGGTGTGTTTTGCTTCCAAATGTTTTACACTTACTAGTATATCACAGTATAAAAACGCAGAATTTTTGCAATAGAAGAAAAAAAATCGAGAAAAATAAGCAATGATATAGCTTTTTCCCGAATTAGGGAGCGTTATTTGTTATTCTAAGAACAACTTTATACTTTGTAATTCAATGTCGAATATGTTTTCGTTAAATTGTATAAAAAAATGGCAATAAAATGTTGTTAATATATATCTTCGTATGCATTTTTAATTACCTTCAAATAGCCTCCTTCGCATTGTAATACTTTATAAGAGCAAAATAATGCAGAATCGATAGAATTGATTAGAGCGTCAGCGGCCAATGTGATCGACTTACCCCCAATCCCCACAAATTTAAGGCGGTGAGCTGGCAGAAACGGTAGCACGCCGGACGAAATGCATAGCAGTATTTCCTCTGCCGTTACGTTCTGAGTTCAAATTCCGCCGACGTCGACTTTGCCTTTCATCCATTCGGGGTCGATTAAATAAGTATCAGTTACGCACTGGGGTCGATATAATCGACTTAATCCGTTTGTCTGTCCTTGTTTGTCCTCTCTGTGTTTAGCCCCTTGTGGGTAGTAAAGAAATAGGCATTTCGTCTGTCGTTACGTTCTGAGTTCAAATTCCGCCGAGGTCGACTTTGCCTTTCATCCATTCGGGGTCGATTAAATAAGTATCAGTTACGTACTGGGGTCGATATAATCGACTTAATCCGTTTGTCTGTCCTTGTTTGTCCTCTCTGTGTTTAGTCCCTTGTGGGTAGTAAAGAAATAGGCATTTCGTCTGTCTTTACGTTCTGAGTTCAAATTCCGCCGAGGTCGACTTTGCCTTTCATCCTTTTGGAGTCGATTAAATAAGTACCAGTTACGGACTGGGGTCGATATAATCGACTTAATCCCTTTGTCTGTCCTTGTTTGTCCCCTCTGCGCGTATCCCCTTGTAGGCAATAAAGAAATAAGAATCGATTAGAGCATCAATGTCTTTATTTTATATTATATGTTCCAATTGAAATCTCATAGAGATCAACGTTGCCTTTCGTCTTCCATATGTCAATACTATTGAAGGATTCGATCCCACTTCACAGCAACTTGAATAAATATTTTCTAAATTATTGGCGCCTTAGAAAATCGAACATTTCATTCTTAATAACCTGACAGTACCAATGATAACATTATACAGAAACATACCAAACGATCAACCCAAACGCCACCGTTATTTATTCAGTTTATTCGTTTATTCTGAAAGTTAATTTTAGACAGGTTTGTGAGAAAGAGGGTTAAATGTTAAAAAGTTTAGAGAGAAAAATGTTATCTCCCCTTTCCACTATACTTGTAGCCTTCATCGGAGTTTTATAACTTAGTATGTGTTTTATATACTTGATTGCGGACATATGATTTCGACGAAGCGAGAGTAAAGCAATATATTCACAGACGTATTTTTCGACTACCAACACACGAGACTCCTGTAATCTCAACGATACATGTTACTCCTTAAAAATGTTGGACGAGTCCACCTTTTAAATACTCAGAAGTGTTAATGTCTATCACAACAACATTTCCCCTTTTGAGACTGACTCTTGTTGCAAGTGAATAAATATATTTCTTTCACACCTTACTACACTTTTTGAGAATTACTTTCCCCGGAAGATTAATACTGTTTTCGTTTTGGAACTACCTATTTCTTTATTACCCACAAGGGGCTAAACACAAACAAAGGAGAAACAAGGACAGACATAGGTATTAAGTCGATTACATTGACCCCAGTGCGTAACTGGTACTTAATTTATCGACCCCGAAAAGAATAAAAGGCAAAGTCGACCTC
>NC_043017.1:3872919-3925419 GCF_006345805.1 Octopus sinensis | reverse complement strand
ATTATCGGGTGCTAATCAAGGGTGCCTAACAAAAATTTGAGATAAGTTAACACCCAATCTGTTTATGTATTCATCAAATTCGATAGCTACAGATAACTGGAGCTACTAATTTGCATAACGTATTTTTAGCTTTATTCAGTCTGAGATACCTGTCAACGAGGATCTTAGGTAAGGTTTGGTATAATATATATCTATATATATAAAACTGTAGTTGTGTGAGTGTCGGTTCCCTTCGATTTAGATTCCCACATTTTGCGGTGCAGTTTAACCAAATTCAGGTATCATATAGTTGTGATTCATATCGAGCCCGTCTGAGTATTAGCGCGCGTCTACGATGAGTCTACGATTTTAAAAATAATTTAACATCATTTTCTATTCCATTTTAATGCATAATTTTTCGTGTGTCGATGGCGGCGGAGTTGGCGTCCATGGTCACACTTGCACCTGTTTGCTTCTCCCCTCCTTCCCTCCCTCGTGAAGCTGTGGGGAAGGGAGTGTAAGGAAATCAACGTCGTAAAGCGTTGTCAAGGAGACCAGCGTTCTTTTAGAACAACGACTTCATGGCTTGAAGACGCCAAAACAGAAATGGCTAAGAAAGCCCGAATTGGCATCTATAAGGGAAGTAACTCTCTAAAAATGCTTATATAGTTATTTCCCTTACAAACCCGAGCAACGCCGGGCGAAACTGCTAGTTACCTATACAGTAGATATCGACTGTTTGTGGACAGCCTGACGAGGGATATTGTTCGTTGTTAGTGTTTTAAAACTTCTAAAACAGACTGAACTGTCTGTTAATGCAAAGCATCACCCCCTACGACACGCCATACTTTTCAAAGTATGGAATCAAACCTATTTGGCATGATGGGCCGCTGGAAATGAAAGAAATTTTCGATAAGTGCCTAAACATGAAATGGTCATAAAATCTAACTAGTTACAGCTACGGAGTTAGGATATTGAGAAGTTAATCGTTTCATGGATTGTAACAAATGGTATAAATTTGGTAAAAATCTAGAACATTCACAACGGAGCCTTGTTGGATTTCATTGGAATAACCCATATGTGTGTGGGTTTATGTGTGTATGTATGTGTGTTTGTGTGTGTGTGTGTGTGTGTGTGTGTGTGTGTGTGTGTGTGTGTGTGTGTGTGTGTGTGTGTGTGTGTGTGTGTGTGTGTGTGTGTGTGTTGTAATGAATGGCAAGACAAATATATGCATGTGTGTCTCTGTCAATGTGATTAGAAAGTGTTGACTTTTGTTGACTGCCAATAAATCTTCTGGTTGTTCTCTGCCTTCAAAGACGAGGGATATAAAAATTCATATTCCTTGCATGCAAAAGAGCAAATGAACTAAAGGTTAACAGCAAGCAGAACATTCGACTTTTAAGCAAATCCTCAGTAAATATACAGACGTGCCATCATGAAAAATTCTTCAAAGGCAAAATCGCAAATTATTACGAAAGCTTCTTTTAGAAGCCGAGGACCACTGCAGCAGATTGCAATTCACTTTACTCTCTTAAGCATGGCATGCATCAAAATTTACTGCACCTTTTTGTGCCACTAGGAAGTTTTTTCTTTTTTAATAACAAGGAAGCAAGTAGGCTTTTTGCTACACGTAACATAATGCAACCTGACCAATGGTCGCGCTGTCCTTTATTAAACAAATACATAGCCATATCACAATTAATATGCATAATCATAGTGTAAGATCTATTTTTTGAGCAAATGAAATCTTAGCCTTTTGTTTACATAGATCAATAGTGTGTATTAGAGTTACAGAGATCAATTTCAATTATCCCATAAGTGATACCATACATACATAGTACCTGCAACAAAACACGTGTCACTAAAGAATATTACAGTCAATATTTCTCAATCTTGAGAAATTAGGCTTCTCAAAACCAGAAAGGAGACAGCTGATTCGAAGTCTACAGATCCAAGCCATCAATGGAACTGTAAAAATCTGTAAAACTTTCCAGAAGTTTATCATTTAGATAAATATGAGTATGTCTAGATATGCAACTACATGCATGGGAATACTTCCTTCTTGCCATGACACCTACTCCTCTCTTCACTCCTACCCACCTTCTCCCTTCGTCTTTACCCCCTCCATCCACGACCCACCGTTACACACCCCAACCCCGCCATCAAAATTCATCCCTATTAAATTTACTACACTTACTTCTGCGACAAGGAAGTTTTGTTTCTGTACAACAAAATATTTTCCAACAAATGCATACATACATATACATACAGTGTGATAAATAGAGAAGTAGATACACACGTATATCTACCTTTACAGGTCAATGCACACAAACATACTTACGTGAAAATTGAAATTGATCTCTGTAGCTCTAATACTGTTGATCTATGTAAACAAAAGGCTAAGAGTCCATTTGCTCAAAAAATAGATCTTACACTATGATTATACCCTTTACATGTCTTCCCCTCTCTTTCTCTGTCACTCATTCCATTCATCTTTCTCGAACCTTCACTACAACACTTCCTTGTTATATATAAGAAGATACAACGTCTTAGACTCGATCATTTGGCATCGCAAGTAAACCACAGCAGGTCGTAAAACGTTTTGTAGAATCTTTTTCCGAGCGCAATTCGTTCTCCAAGCAGTGAGTCGTTTCTTATTACATTCCCACATTTCTCTTTAACACAAAATCTTTGAATAACAACAACAAAAATGAATCGAGAAGAAATAAAAGCAAGAAAACCAGTGGGACATGTGAGACGAAGAAGACCTTTCAGGAATGGCATTCGTATACCAGCTCCCATACAGCCAGCTCCAGTGTTCTTTCCCAAAGGAGTGATAGCAGAACATGGCCAAAAACAGGTTGCTGAAATGAAAAATAAGGGCGAAAAGGAAAAGAAAGAGATGCAAGCTTTAAATATAAAACTTACCACCTTTCTTCAAAATATACGTTACTTAGAAGCTGAAAACAAACATCTGAAAAATAACTTGAGTGCTGAGAAGGACTTTAAATGTGATAAAATCAAGATCTTATACGAAGATCGACTGAAGGAGTTGGAAACACTTCTAAAAGACAAAGATGTGGAACTTGCAGCTACAAAGTCCAAAAATGAATCGCTTGAAGAAGAAGTTGAAGATTTGAAAGAACAGTAAGTGAAATTGACTCTTAATATACCCATTATTATTTGCTCTTAATTATATCCTTTATTATATCCTTTAAAACCTCTACGCATCATAAACGTCCATCTTTAAAGTTAGGTCAATTTCTCTTCAATAGATTACTTCAATTTCCTTTTAATGTTCTTTCTCTACATTCTACCTACAGTGAATTTTCGCATTCTAGTTAGGCATCCAGCTCTTGAAATTTTAAAATTTGCAACACTTAAGAAATCAATATTAAGCAAAGAAACTCTGCTTGGTCTGTTTGTTGCAGAACAAAACTCTTAGGTTCAATTCTTATATTCTATGTAAAAAAAAAAAAGTCGGCCTGGCGAGTTGTTCATTTTTAAAAAGAATCTTGATATAGCTCGACATTCAGACAATACATAAATATCAAAAGGATTCAGCTAAATTTGCAATATCTAGATGAATAGCATTCGAGCTGTTAGGTCAGGCATACCTTTCGGTTTAAGTCTATATACATTTCTGATGAAATGAAATTCCTATCCACCCTAGTGTAAGTCCGTGTAAGCTGATTTCTTTAGTTGATCAGTTCCCTGTGATTGTTTTGAGTATTATGGCACATTTCTAGTCTATGTCAAGCTATGATGGAAGTGAAGGCCCCATGAAATTTAACTAAGCTTTCAATAACCCGACTTACTTTTTTGACTTAATCAAAGTCATTCTCTCTTCACCTTTCGTGTTTCTTTTGTCAATACATCAAAATGACTTTGAACGTTTGTAATCACGATAACGATACTATCTGAATAAATTAACATGCTCCGTGAGTTTAAAAGACGAAACTGTACTTTCTCGAACGAGTTGATTGTGAGAAAAATTAGTAAAAACTCAAGAGCGGGGGTAGGGTGGGGGGTAATCTTTAAAAATTGGGGGAATCGGAAAATTGTGTCGAACAAGAATGAAGCTTTTGTAGTGTAGTTCAGTAAAGACACTAAGGAAACCATTCATACGAACCACAGTTGACACCATTGAAAGACTTTGAGGGAATTGAACTGATCGGAGATCCATCCAATCCAATTCCAAGATGTTTTATGAAATATTATTGGAGGTGATGCCTTGCTTTTATAGATGTAAAAAAGAATTCAGTCCGTTTTAGAGGTTTCAGAACACTTACAACGAACAATATCAATATTTTTGCTAACATTGGGCTGTTACCCATGGATATACTCACTAGAATTGTGAACTAAATAATATTTGCAATAATTTCATTGGAGTAGCATGACTTAAACGCGGGGTCTCAATTCTCAGATACTCTTTCACATTCGTAGTATCGCAACGTCCAATCGAATTTCAATAATTTATACTGCGTCATATCGTAAAGATAAGCTTCCTGGTCCACTTCAACCAACCAATCAACGCCGCCGCCTAACATGATTGATTGGTACAGCACTTTCGTAATTAACCAGGATGTTAATTAATGCTCAGATAATGTTACCGATTATTTCTTTTTTTTTTTTTTTTTACTTGCTTCGGTCATTGAACTGCGGCTATACTGGGGTACCGCCTGGAAAGATTTAGTCGAATAAATCGACCCTACAACCGATGTCTGCTACATAGTCTAATTGGTTCTTTGGCTAAACCCTTAACTACGGAAAGTAAATTGTGAACATTCTCCGTCTTCATTTACACTTTAATTATTAACCTAATTAGCAGTCTGATAGCCTGATCTCTATCACTTAAATATTGGAAACTCTCTCTCTTTTTTTTACTTGTTTCAGTCATTTGACTGCGGCCATACTGGAGCACCGCCTTTAGTCGAGCAAATCGACCCCGGGACTTATTCTTTGTAAGCCCAGTACTTATTCTATCGGCCTCTTTTGCCGAACCGCTAAGAGGACGGGGACATAAACACACCAGCATCGGTTGTCAAGCAATGCTAGGGGGACAAACACAAACATACATGCACACACATATATACATATATACACATATATACGACAGGCTTCTTTCAGTTTCCGTCTACCAAATCCACTCACAAGGCTTTGGTCGGCCCGAGGCTATAGCAGAAGACACTTGCCCAAGGTGCCACGCAGTGGGACTGAACCCGGAACCATGTGGTTGGTAAACAAGCTACTTACCACACATCCACTCCTGCTATTTAAGCTTTTATAAGAACAGCCATAGTTAATTGCAAAAGTCCATAAACACTACCTTCACAGTTCTAAGATAACACTCCAAACCACTCCTAGCTATTTTATGCAGATACGTTTGGTATCTATAAAAATACTTGGTTGCTCGAACTCTAAATTTTGATACGAAAGCGATCAAAATTGCTGATCGTATGTAAATCCCGGATAACCAATACCTTTTACTCGAATTCCCGAAATAGCTCTGGCAGATAATTGGTACAAAACTCTCTTTCGTACGTTCACTTATCCGACCTTAAGTATTTACAAAAATTAGACTTTACAAATATAAAATTTGTAATTAATCCAGATGTGCATTTCAATTACTTTGTGTGGTGTATAATATAATTGGCAATTTTCCTAATCTGTCCGTTTAAAAGACACCACATGATTTCACTGTTTTTCTGGACCAGCCACAATCATCATACTCTTTCTCTCTCTCTTTTACTCTTTTACTCTTTTACTTGTTTCAGTCATTTGGCTGCGGCCATGCTGGAGCACCGCCTTTAGTCGAGCAAATCGACCCCGGGACTTATTCTTTGTAAGCCCAGTACTTATTCTATCGGTCTTTTTTGCCGAACCGCTAAGTGACGGGGACGTAAACACACCAGCATCGGTTGTCAAGCAATGCTAGGGGGACAAACACAGACACACAAACTTATATATATATACATATATACGACAGGCTTCTTTCAGTTTCCGTCTACCAAATCCACTCACAAGGCATTGGTCGGCCCGGGGCTATAGCAGAAGACACTTGCCCAAGGTGCCACGCAGTGGGATTGAACCCGGAACCATGTGGTTGGTTAGCAAGCTACTTACCACACAGCCACTCCTGCGCCTATAATGAAGCTTATCAATGATAAACATCTTTGTTTAATAACAGATATTGTCATCGATGACTTGAATGAAGCACCATTTGTATTTCTAACGAAACGTCTTATTAGACGGATTTGTTTTGCCCTAGCTCAGTTCCTGATAATTAAAGGCGTTCCATTTATGACAATTCCATCTTCTTTGTGACACATTTGAGTGCGATTTGTGTTATAAATGGACGACCATGAAGAATCTCCTTCTCGTTGGCTCAATCCCAATTTTCTTTTATCCTTTTATTCTTTTACTTGTTTCAGTCATTTGACTGCGGCCTTGCTGGAGCACCGCCTTTAGTCGAGCAAATCGACCCCAGGGCTTATTCTTTGTAAGCCTCGTACTTATTCTATCGGTCTCTTTTGCCGAATCGCTAAGTTACGGGGACATAAACACACCAGCATCGGTTGTCAAGCGATGTTGGTGTGGTGTGTGTGTGTGTGTGGGGGGGGGGGCAAACACAGACACAAACACACATATATATACATATACAAGACAGGCTTCTTTCAGTTTCTTACAGAAACCCCATTTTTTTTTTACTGCAGAGATTCCGAATCTGCAAAAAAATCGGCATTTCAAAAGTTTAGTCACCCCCACCCCCTACCACACCCACACCCCTACCACATCCCCACCCCTGCCACACCACACCCCACCCCTGCCACACCCCACCCCACCCCTGCCACACCCCACCCCTGCCACACACCCCACCCCTGCCACACCCCACCCCACCCCTGCCACACCCCACCCCTGCCACACCCCACCCCTGCCACACCCCACCCCTGCCACACCCCACCCCTGCCACACCCCACCCCTGCCACACCCCACCCCTGCCACGCCACACCCCACCCCTACCACACCCCACCCCTACCACACCCCACCCCTACCACCCCACCCCACAGTTTTTTTTACTTTTTTAGAACTTTTTTTTAGCGAAATACGCAGAAAAATACAGAGATTATGATTCTGAAAAAACAAAAATGTTTTTGTAAAATTTTAATTTTCCAAAAATAAATAAATAAACACCCTTCCCCTCACCCAGCGTATCTGTGACAGAAAGTGAACATGTGGCGGTTGAGGGTCTTTTGGAATTAAGAGAGATATATAAAAATGAGTTTTTTTTGCTCTTTTGTATTTCGTATTAAGAAAGTGGATCTCCGGTTTTGTTGTTGTCGTTGGAGCGTCCTTTAAAAATTGAAGATTTTCAAAAACACCAAAGACACGTTTTCAAAATTTTTATTTTCCCCCTCTCCATCCCTCTGGCAAAGAAAAAAGAAGAGGGTGTAGGATATTAAAATTTTGAAAACGCTATTCGTCGTTTAGCTGCACGTCAAGTTTTAATTTCTTAGCAAAACCATTTTGACTATTTCTCTGTCAGATTAACACAAGTAAAGGACGAGAAAGACAGAGTGCAAGCGGAAATCGATGGATTACACGATGAAGTTGCCCAACGCATTGCAGAGAGCGAAACCAACAGAAGGAGGGCAAGCGAACTTCAGAAGCAAGTTGATGACTTGAAGGCCAGAAATAGCATAGTGGTGAATCAACTGAGTAAACTTAGAGAGGTACGTTGCAATGCTTTGAAGTAATCTCACACATATACACACACACGCACACACATACACCTCCTACACACACACACACACACACACACTCACACACACACACATACATATATACGACGGGCTTCTTTCAGTACTATATGTGGTACTGGTGTATCTCTATCTTCTACGTCTATTTCCTAATTAGTACGGCTAACGCTTCGTTTATGAGGAGATACTCTTGTATTTTTCTAAGTGATGGGTCCACCGGGTGCTTTGACAAAATGTGGATGTCAATTCGGCCCAGTGTGCCACAATGTTGGTGTCTGGGATGTTGATAGAGTATGGAGGACTGTTTCTTGTCACTGTATTCTCTCCCGTGCTCGTTTAGTCTTTCCGCTATACACCAAGAAGTCTCCCATTTTATGCAGTGTTTCTGTCCTTACATGCAACGCAGTTCTCCAGTCGCACCTTCATCGGCGGGATGGTTGAACCCAATGTAGTCCGTGAACTGGGGTCAGCTCTCGCCTATTGGACTGTTGAAGGACTAATCCTTTTCCCATACGAAGGAGTTAAATCCCTAATCTGGGACACGGCGGCCCGCGATATTTTCCCCTCCTCCAGCCTTGTCGCATCGACTGCAAATCTGTATTTCGCCCTCCTTAAAGAAGAGGAGAGGAAGTTAAACAAATACTAGAGCTTAAATGAACTCTATCTCTTTTTGCCGGTCGCCGTCGAGATCTCAGGTGTTTTTTGAACCCCGCACTGCTCTAAAGAATAACGCATTGTCGCCTATCATATTATGAATAGTCTCCTTGCAAAGTGCCCTAACCCTAAAACGTCGGTTATTAAAGTACTGCATAAACTTCTAATAACAGTGTGTGCGTATGGGGTGGGGGTGGGGAGTAGGGGCAACACAAAATAGTTCCTATGCGAACCGATTTCACTTTTCTTATTTTTGTACTTCATCTTCCGTCCAGGATTAATTATTGATGTAAAGTGTACTTTTCGAAAAATAAAGATGAAAGTATTTTTTTAATCTTTTCTGTAGGAACTAGAAATGGAAACTAGTGAGAGATTGGAATTATCAGACTGTGCCGCGAAGCTGGAAGACGAACTTTCTTTCAATTATGATATCCATGATGCCGTAATGTTGCTCTTATTTTTTTCCCTTTCGTGTTATTTTCTTTTTTTTTTTGCACGGGAATTGCCATGTAGTTTTTAGTTATATCTTTATATACAAAAGTGAGGTTGTGTGCTGTCTGTCTCCTACGATTTAGATTCCTAACTACTCCCACATTTTGCGGTGCAGTTTAACCAAAACCGGGTATCTTATAGTCGTCATTCATATCGAGCCCTTCTGGGTATTAGCGCGCGTCTACGATGAGTCTACGATTTAAAAAAAAAATTACCATCAATTTTTCCCATTTTTAATGCCTTTTTGGCATATATAAGGGAAGTAACTCTCTAAAAATTTATTATTAAATGTCAGAACGTAAAAAGCTACAGTACCCCCCCCCCCTTTGTGGTTAGCCATATTGAGATGGCTATTATACTTTACATCTCTAAAAATGCTTATATAGTTATTTCCCTTACAAACCCGAGCAACGCCGGGCGATACTGCTAGTTCTTTTATAATTCCTCACGGTGTTTACAACTTCCTGGAATCAGGTTGCGTCAATTTCGCAATCAAAGGATCAATACTTTTCAAGAGATAAGTTACAACTATCTCAGTAAGCTGATAGTTAGGAAGCGTTCAAGAAAACCAGTTAGATCTGCCTGAAATAATATCAGATTTTCCAGTGATTTCATGAGCCTGGTAAGATTTTGATCGTGAGGGCGCGTGGCTTAGTGGTTAGGGCATTCGGCTCATGATCGTAAGGTTGTGAGTTCGATTCCCGGCGACGCGTTGTGTCCTTGAGCAAGACACTTTATTTCACGTTGCTCCAGTCCACTCAGCTGGCAAAAATGAGTTGTACTTGTATTTCAAAGGGTCAGCCTTGTCACTCTCTGTGTCACGCTGATTATCCCCGAGAACTACGTTAAGGGTACACGTGTCTGTGGAATGCTCAGCCATTTGCACGTTAATTTCACGAGCAAGCTGTACCGTTGATCGTATCAGCTGGGACCCTCGTCGTCGTAACCGGCGGAGTCTTTTTAAGGATTTTCATCAGGTTCCAAAAGACGAGGTGCCCGCCAAGCAGAAACTTTCGTCGGTGCCTCCTATCCCGATCCCGAATCTGCAGTCACTTATGGCTTGATCACTTATAGCTAGAATACTTATCTCTCAAAATGACACATAGGCGCAGGAGTGGCTGTGTGGTAAGTAGCTTGTTTACCAACCACATGGTTCCGGGTTCAGTCCCACTGCGTGGCACCTTGGGCAGGTGTCTTCTACTATAGCCTCGGGCCGACCAAAGCCCTGTGAGTGGATTTGGTTGACGGAAACTGAAAGAAGCCCGTCGTATATATGTATATATATATGCGTGTGTGTGTTTGTGTGTCTGTGTTTGTCCCCCTAGCATTGCTTGACAACCGATGCTGGTGTGTTTATGTCCCCGTTACTTTGCGGTTCGGCAAAAGAGACCGATAGAATAAGTACTGGGCTTACAAAAGAATAAGTCCCGGGGTCGAGTTGCTCGACTAAAGGCGGTGCTCCAGCATGGCCGCAGTCAAATGACTGAAACAAGTAAAAGAGTAAAAGAGTAAGAGTATTACACATATCTGATTATAGATAACAACGGACAGACATCGCTAATCGCTCAGAGAAGGATTAGTATTGCTTTCACTAATTTATTCTATCGAGTATCACTTCCTCTCAACAATTTTCGGAGTTTGGTGGGAGAATTTACTTTGATTCGACGAAGAAAGGGTTCAGTGTTGACAGCATATCTGCCCTGGCCCCGAAAAAGATGTATACCAGCAATTTGCCATAGCATTATGTTTTAAATCTACGAAATCTCAATAAAACCTAATATTAGCTTCTTAAAGTGCATCGAAATGGCAGAATCTTTACCACACCGGTTTAGGCCCCTACATCCAAAAAATTGCTGGCCTTTTGCGAACATTTGAAACCAATATTGGCATTCTAACAAAGGCTTAGCAGCATTTCGTTCAAATTTACGATGAGAGGTCACACTCCGCCGAGATGGACATTGCCTTTAATCCTCCCAGGGTCGATAAAATAAGAACCAGCTGAGTATTGAAATCAATTTAATCGACTTACCACACCACCGAATTTGCTGACTTCGTGTCAAAATTTGAAACCAATAGTTGCCTTCTAATCTCCGTTTTACCAATTGTTTTGTTTTAAATACTATTTGCAGGAGGTCAAGGAATTGAACGCGATGATATCAAAATTGAAGAAGATACCCGATTTCGATGAAACACAGAAGACCGAAATTGGAAATATAGTTGCTGATTTAAGCGCTCAGTATGAGGACAAGTTGAGAAAAGCTACTGCTGACATGGAAAGAAGATACGCGGGACAGGTAAAGAAATATATAGTAAGATCAAATATGCGCGGGAGTGGCTGTGTGGTAAGTAGCTTGCTAACCAACCACATGGTTCCGGGTTCAGTCCCACTGCGTGGCATCTTGGGCAAGTGTCTTCTGCTATAGCCCCGGGCCGACCAATGCCTTGTGAGTGGATTTGGTAGACGGAAACTGAAAGAAGCCTGTCGTATATATGTATATATATGTGTATATATGTATGTATGTGTTTGTGTGTGTGTGTTTGTCCCCCTAGCATTGCTTGACAACCGATGCTGGTGTGTTTACGTCCCCGTAGCATAGCGGTTCGGCAAAAGAGACCGATAGAATAAGTACTGGGCTTACAAAAGAATAAGTCCCGGGGTCGAGTTGCTCGACTAAAGGCGGTGCTCCAGCATGGCCGCAGTCAAATGACTGAAACAAGTAAAAGAGTAAAGAGTAAAGAGAGAGAGTACAAAAGAACAAATACAGTTGGATGCTTTGAAACAGTTGGAAAACTAACCTTATATATTGTTTGTTCTTCTGATGTTTTGTCGTTTTGTAATCCGTAAATCTCTCTCTATATATAAACGGCAGTTTGTCTGTCTGTGTGTCTGTGTGTCTGTCAGGTTGTACCCTCACCCTGACCACGGCTTTCAACCGATTCTGATGAAACTTGACACACACATAGCCCAATGTCATAATCCAAAACTAACGCAGCGAAAATTTTGAAAAGCTCCCCCAGTTCTGAAAAAAATCGATAAATTCGACATGGGGTCGAGAATCTGAGCTTTTTACATTTTCTGTCTAGGGGACACAACTCGACCTTTTTATCGCCCAAAGGGACAGCTAGGAATATCGTATACACAGAAGTATTCGAGTGAAGAGAAAACATTGCAACCTACACATGCGCCTTCGTTCCCTAGAGGGAAACGACTAGATTGGGATTAGTCGTTGCCTACTAGGGGCTTTTACATACCCGGGCAACGCCGGGCTATGCTGCTAGTCTTCTATAAATCCACAGAAAATGGCTTTCAATTGAAACATTTGAAGAGCCTTACTTACCATACTTTAGTATACTGTAGTATAGTTACAGGAAGAACGTAGACACATTTCACCTTATTTCAGATAGTATGAGCCACGTTGCTGAGAAGTTTTATGCGCATTGCTATTTTCGATACCAAATTTATATTCAATGTGCATTGTACGAGGGCTGGGAGAAGATTTCATACGTGGATTATGAAGGGGAGATGCTGGAACTGTGAAATCTAGTATGCATTAATTTCAGCTCGTCTTATAAATAACATCATTGTTTCATTCCAGGTAATATGATATCTGACTGTTCAAAGAAGACTTCAAAAGTAGCTGCTAGCGACTGCTCTCGAAAATGGACAAAATTTGGCATCGTAGTGTTATTATGGACCTGCAGGAAAAGGTTTCGCCGCCCCCTTCCCGCAAGGACGTTCATTGTGGCATGGTTGCTACATTATGAAATGGCGCTCCAGCTTTATGAACGGTGCAAAAGTAGGCAGCTGAATTTAGGAAGGGAATGGAGTGTCTTGAAGATGACCCAAATTCTAGCTGTCTTGCAATTGCTACCGCCGAGGAAAACATCGACTGTGATCACCACATGGTGATGGACGACAGGCGATTGACTATAAGCCAAATAGCCAACGGTATTAGCATATCCAGTGAGAGAGTTGAGAATATGCTGTACATCAGGGCATATCCATCACGCTTGCAGAACGATGAAAGAGTTCTGCATAACACATGTTTAGTGCCCAGCATTGCTAAGTTGTAGAAAGAGTTATGTTGCGTAGCTGTACTTATGTGAGTAACGGACTTGGTTATCAGCAGAGTCCGTGTAAATCAAATTGTAGCCTTCTTTCCGGGTGGAAAAGGCAATCAGTTTTATTTCGATCGCTAGGGGAAAATACAGGTTGTATACACAACGGACAGATTTGAATGGAAGAGGGCTCAGGCAAGCCCCCTTCACTTTTTTCAGGTCATTTGTAGAAGGAAAAGGAGTCCAGCAACCGTTTATGTTAATTTTACCTATTTTTGATTATTTTTTCACAATCAGTTCTGAACAACAATCCAACTATTTGTAACTTTTCCTTGTAATATCGCTTTAGCTACTGCAATTTGGAAGACAAATAAAACATAAAAATTATAATTTTATTATCTCCATAGTTACAGTTAGAGAAGGCAAAAGCCAAGCCCAAAGAAGATTTTATAGACCCAAGGAAGAGAAGAGATTTGGGTAAAATAAGCGAACTTGAAACTCAGGTAAGGAACGTTACATCAATCAACTAACCAACTAATCAGTCAATCCCTCAGTCTATCTATCTATCTATCTATCTATCTATCTATCTATCTATCTATCTATCTATCTATCTATCTATCTATCTATCTATCATCCATCCATCCATCCATCCATCCATCCATCCATCCATCCATCCATCTCTCTCTCTCTCTCTCTCTCTCTCTCTCTCTCTCTATCTATCTACATCTATACCAGTATACAAACCTGCGCGTATACACACACGCACACCCACACACAAATATATATGTGTGTGTGTGTGTGTGCGCGTGTGTGTGTGTGCGCGCGTGTTTGTGTGTGTGCGTTTGTGCGTTTGTGTGTGTGTGTGTGAAAGATTGAATTATATTTCGTCCTTTAATTTGGAGGATTCCCAAATCCGCTTTCTACAATAGATTCTTCATCTTTTGCTGGTAGCCTAGTGGCGTAAGTTTGCGAAAATGCAAAATAATACTTGTATATGGTGTGTTATGGGAATTTATGGGAAGGCATCCCATAAAACTCAACAAATTTGTTTAAAATGGAGAAGAGAAAATATTAAAATTTAAGGGATTTTTAATTTATGCATACGATATAACTGTAAATGTAATTTGTGACAATTATTTGGTAGCCATCGGAAAAATATGAAGCCATTTTTTCCGATGGCCAGATAACTGAAGAGATGGAGGCGTGGATTTCCACCTCGGCATCCGAAACTCGGAGTTTTAGCATGGCTACTGAATAATTGTCACATATTACATTTACAGATAAATTCCTCGATTTACATAAAATCGAGGTCTCTTTCTGTCTTTTGTGGTCTTACCATTTTTATCAATATATATATAATCAGTTAAGGGCTAGTTTCACCTAATAAGAATAATAATAAGAATACGGGATGTGTTGGATACATTTCACAGTTTGCATAAAAGCAGAAGAAAATGTAATTTCCCATCGATAACTAAAAATTATTCTAAAAAATCAAAATGTTTCAACTATATCATATAATTAAAGCGATAACAATAATACTTGAAGTAGCCGCGCTCAGCTTCTGCTAAGGCCTCAAAACGGCCCCAGAACCTGCAGGTAGAACGCTAGGTGTTGCAGGTAGAACGCTTGGTGTTGCAGGTAGAACGCTTGGTGTTGCAGGTAGAACGCTTGGTGTCTCTCTCAACCGCGCCCGACGCAGTGTGATCTATGAAATTACAATTGGGAGAATTAGAAAGACTAGAAACGGATTTTGTGAAGTCATAGAAATTCTCGAACATCCACAACAGGACCTTTCCGAAGGTCTGGCAAGGACCCCAATCCTGCTGCCACACACATACTGCCTTCCAACAGCGACCCTCACCAGCTAGATGTTGACCAGTCTGCAGCAGCCTGACGTAGCTGTTTCAATTGAGCCTAAGGCCCTGTTCAAAAGGGTTGGACAGCATTAAAATATTTGACTGGTTTCCAGTTCTCCATATCAGTTAACTTTTTCTAAACTTCACATTCCAACGAAAAAATTGTCAAATTTAGCCTAATACCCTGTAAAAAAATTGTCTCAACAGTTTTATGGTAATTAATAATTGTATAATAATTAATAATTATATATTATTTTACAATTAATAATTGCATTATTTATTGTCTTTACAGATAGCAGATATGAAACGTAAAATTACTGAACTGGAATTTCAACGGGATGAGGCCGAAAACGGACGAGAATCCGACGCTGCGAGTTACGAGGACGAGATTGCTCGCTTGCGTAGAGAGTTCGAGGATGTGTTCAAGGACTTCGAAGAGCTGGCAAATGCTAAGAACTTCACAGGGATGGAGGTGGCAGCAATGCTTGCACAACTTAAAGACGTAGATAGCAGGTAAATATTAAATAAATCAGAAATATTAAATTTCTAAATATCGGGCGCGGTTGAGAGAGAGACACCAAGCGCTCTACCTGCAACACCAAGGCCGAAATGGTGACCAAGATCAGGGAGGTGTTTCAAATCTTCGCAAAGATGCACTGAAGAATGCATGCGCCAGTTTTTGGGGCCGTTTTGAGGCCTTAGCAGAAGCTGAGCGCGGCTACTTCACCACTACGGTGGTGGGGCGATAGAATGGTTGTATACTGTCAATTTAACGTGACAGTAGGGGATTACACCACCGCTGTTTAGCCCTAGGAAGCATCGACGCTTCCTGATGGCTTCGACACATTTTTTTTCCTGTGTCCTTATATATTTACGAAGGGGAGACAAATACCCCCAGCAGGCAGGCCTGCATCTAGAGACACGCATGTTTCAGGATCTTTGTCCATCATCGGTCTAGAGTAGCAGAAGCCTGTCAGCTGCAGATATCCGTCTCGACTTCGTAAATATATATATATCTAATATATATATATAATATAATCCCAAGATTCTGAGTTCGATTCTAGGCAGTGACCTGAATAATAATAATAATAATAATAATAATAATAATAATAATAATAATAATAATAATAATAATAATAATGATAATAATAACAACAACATCGAAAAATACCTTAAGAATGAGAACCCAGGTTCGGAAGGCTGGAGAGTATATCAGCCGAACCGTTATGTTAACAACAAACAAGATGAAAACAAAGTTCCATAAATAATGTACATAATTCCTCATCTCTTAAATATAGAAGTGTATTAAACATTAATGTATTTCATTTCACTCAACCCAAGCAGTCGGTGAGTGGGGAGCGAAACCACCGTCTGCTAGGTTTGCTAGGAAAAGCAGCCAGACGTAAACCTGTTCACCCGCTACACTACAATGCAACACATGTAAATTCAACGATTTGAACGGATACGCAAAAATGACGAGATCAGCCTCGCCATAATAGACTTTTGGTGTCTAGGCTAAAATGAGAGGTTGAACGTCATCAAAGCCACATACACGTTCAGCAATAACGAATAATAAACACTCTTCTTTCATTGAATTCACGTATTAACCTACAATATTTGTTGAGATTACATTAAATGTATCTTAATTTTGCAGTGAGAGTTCGAAACCGGTTGATGGACCTCAAACAGAAGGTGAGTCGGCACCTGGACCTCAAACAGAGGGTGAGTCGGCACCTGGACCTCAAACAAAAGGTGAGTCGGCACCTGGACATCAAACAGAAGGTGAGTCGGCACCTGGACCTCAAACAGAGGGTGAGTCGGCACCTGGACCTAAAACAGAAGGTGAGTCGGCACCTGGACATCAAACAAAAGGTGAGTCGGCACCTGTGAACGCATTAGCAGCAGCGAGTTGCATTTGTCTTCATCACTTCCTTCATAAAAGAATGCAACATATATACATACATACATACATACATACATACATACATACATACATACGTACGTACGTACATACATACATACATACATACATGCATACATACATACATACATACATACATACATACATACATACATACGTACATACATACATACATACATACATACATACGTACGTACGTACATACATACATACATACATACATACGTACATACATACATACATACATACGTACATACATACATACATACATACATACATACATACATACATACATACGTACGTACGTACGTACATACATACATACATACATACATACGTACATACATACATACATACATACGTACATACATACATACATACGTACATACATACATACATACGTACATATAATACAAATAAGAAAATGGAGAAACAAATTTGGTTTGTTCATCAACTTACGGATATTATAATGCTGTATTATTTATTCATGATATCTCATAGTGGGTTACACCCATAACCCCTACCTTACTTTGTACTATATATATATATATATATATATATATATATATATATATATATATATATATATGTATGTATATTAATATATATATATATATTATATAATATATATATATATATATATATATGTGTATATATATATTGTATGTGTATATACACACAAACACACATATATACATATATATATAAATGTGTGTTTTCTCTTTCTCTCTCTCTCTCCTCTCTCCCTATCTATATATATGTGTGTATATATATATATGTATGTGTATATACACACAACACACATATATACATTATATATATAAATGTGTGTATTTCTCTTTCTCTCTCTCTCTCTCTCTCCCTATATATATATATGTGTGTGTATATATATATATGTATGTGTATATACACACAACACACATATATACATATATATATATAAATGTGTGTATTCTCTTTCTCTCTCTCTCTCTCTCTCTCCTATATATATATATAATATATATATATATATTATATATATATATATATATATATATATATATATATATACATACATACATATATACGTAAGTATGTGTATGTAAGTGAATGTGGTGTGCTTGAATGTGCTTGTATGTGCGTGTTATGTACCTTGGGCTATTAAATCATTGGTAAAATGGCAAGAATGATACCGTGACACAGCGTACAGGTACACAACAAGCTCATCCAGATTCAGATCCGAACATAATGAGCGAAACAGAGAAGAGAGAGAGAGAAGAAAGAGAGAGAGAGAGAGAGAGAGAGAGAGAGAGAGGACGAAAGATAGGAATGCAAGAGAGAAGTGAGAGAGAAAGACAGAGACAGTGTGAGAGAGAGAGAGAGAGAGTGTGTGTGTGTACAATCTATTCTATTAGTATAGTAGTTCCTCAGTTATTGACACCAATAGATCGGAAGGCAAGGCCGACCCCAGGAATTTAATCTCAGAGGGTTACAATTAGCATAAGGGAGCCTCCATAATTCTGAGGTTATTTTATTGTGTTTGTGTATACCGAGAAATCCCGGGTTCTTGCCAATAAAGAAGCGGTTTCTAGCCTAGATCCAAGGCTCCTTTATTGGAATTTCAACATCAGACATCAACAACAGGGTAAGGAACTCTTGAGAGTCAACGGCCATCCAATAAATGTGTAATTATATATATATCTTTACTATATATCTGCCTTTTTTATATATGTTTCTCTCTCTCTCTCTCTCTTTTTTTTACTCCTTATATCAATCTTATCCAGCTTAAGGGTGTATCATGCGCGGGGTCATAGAAATAATCGGACTGATACCCGATCGCGCGGTTAAACCATTGGGAGTGAAGGACTCCTAGCCTTTGTTAGGGCATCCTTCTATGAGAAGGTAACTCAGGTAACTGGGATGACTCCGACATAAAACGTGCGGCTCAGTGGTTACCGATGATGTTGACTTGTTCTTCTTTTCGGATCATGGCTGCTGTTGCTTAGTGAGTGGGATTGACTCAGTGCTCAGCCTTTCCTCACTTTAAAAAAAAAAACTCTTCTTGCACAGGCATTGCACGATAACGAGTTAAGCTTCGTGCAATGGTCATACTCGATAACGAGGGGGCAGCTACCATGTATGTTTGTTTGTATGTATGTATGTATGTATGTTTGTATGTATGTATGTGTGTGTGTGTGTGTCTGTGTATGTATATATGTACATACGTACGTAGTATGTATATATTTGACTAAGTAGGTAGCTATCAATCTATCTACTTATCTATCAATATCTATATATGTGTGTGTGTGTGTGTGCATGTGTGCGTGTGCATGCGCGTGTGTGTGTCTCTCTCTATATATATATACCTGTAAATTCATATAGAAATATCTATATATATATACATGTGTGTATCTTTGTACACACACACACAAGTACATACACACACAAGCACACACACACACGTGTTTATATATGTACAGTTTATAATATTCATACCTCTGGACATTTTCTTCAGAGAAAGAGACCATGAGCCGCCCTACAGAAGACTCTGTGAAAATCCTTGAAGTAGGACCCGATGGAAAATACATTCAACTTGAAGACCATGCTAAGTTCCCAATGGTAAGTGTGCATATCGTTCTGTTCGTTTCTAAGTGTTCCTGATGACAGATGCAATTCTGACCTTTCATACCATTTTCTCATTCATACACTTTCACAGCCAGTTTAACGGTCATTAATACTCATCTTTGACCGCTTTCTCTTTATTTGTGTACGTAACAACGACGTTATTGTTCAGCCCCACCTTTGCTGTTTGTTCCTTCTCGAGCCATGCCTGGTTTCCTGGTTTCATTAGCGTATAGGTTCCCCAACTGGATGGGGCGCCGATCCGTCGCAGCTCAATGCCACTGCTTTATACAAAACGGCGAGCTGGCAGAATCGTTACCACGACGGGTGAAATGCATAGCGGTATTTTGTCTGCTGCTACGTTCTGAGTTCTAATTCCGCCGAGGTCGAATTTGCCTTTCATCCTTTCGGGGTCGATAAATTAAGTACCAGTTACGCACTGGGGTCGATGTAATCGACTTAATCACTCTGTCTGTCCTTATTTGTCCTCTCTGTGTTTTGCCCCTTGTAGGTAGTAAAGAAATAGGTATTTCGACTGTCGTTACGTTCTGAGTTCATATTCCGCCGTGGTCGACTTTGCCTTTCATCCTTTCGGGGTCGATTAAATAAGTACCAGTTATGCACCGTGTTCGATGTAATCGACTTAATCCGTTTGTCTGTCCTTGTTTGTCCCCTCTGTGTTTACCCCCTTGAGGGCAATAAAGAAATAGGAAACCGCAGCAAATCTTCACCCGTCTCTTTCTCTCTCTCTCTCTCTCTCACACACACACACAACATACACACATACACATGCACGCACGCAAACATGGAAATCTATTTTACCTCTGTAATAGTCAATGATACTTTGCCAACCCGCATAATTCATCATTATCAATATTCCTTTTCTACTGTCTAATGCATATGCTCTTTCTAATCGTAGGGTGCAACAAACATGAAGAACTGGACATTGACGCAAACCCTTGACAATGGCAAGAGCCACACCCATATATTTACCAATGGTAACGTGTTTGGTGCTAGCAAAATTGTCAAAGTAAGTATGTGTTATTTTTAATGTTTATTATCTTTATGTTTATTATTTTTATGTTTATTATTTTTATGTTTATTATTTTTATGTTTATTATTATGTCGATAATAGAGAAGGCGACCTAGTGACAGGAATGGAATACCGTGTGTATCGACTACTGGGAGCATGCATGCCCTGTAACAATATAGAGTAATATTAGTTCTTGTTTCTTTATTGCCCACAAGGGGCTAAACATTGAGGAGAGAAACAAGGACAAACAAAGGGGTTAAGTCGATTATATCGACCCCACCGCGTAACTGGTACTTAATTTATCGACCCCGAAAGGATGAAAGGCAAAGTCGATCTCGGCGGAATTTGAACTCAGAACGTAGCGGCAGACGAAATACCCATTTCTTCACTACCCACGAGGGGCTAAACACAGAAAGGACAAACAAAGGCAGACAAACGTATTAAGTCGATTACATCGACCCCAGTGCGTAACTGGTACTTATTTAATCGACCCCGAAAGGATGAAAGGCAAATTCGACTTCGGCGGAATTTGAACTCAGAAAGTAAGGGCAGACAAAATACCGCAAAGCATTTCGTCCGACGTGCTAACGGTTCTACCAGTAATAGTCTATTGTTTCTGATAGGTTAACAGTAATATTTCTCCTTTCATTCCGTTGATCCATGATGAGAATGAAATGTAAGGGGAATAAGAGGAGAAGGAGGAAAGAATTCATTTGCTTTCTACTTGTGTTGCTAAACCTGTGTGTAATCTTTATATATAAAAGTGAGGTTGTGTGCTGTCTGTCTCCTACGATTTAGATTCCTAACTACTCCCACATTTTGCGGTGCAGTTTAACCAAAACCGGGTATCTTATAGTCGTGATTCATATCGAGCCCTTCTAGGTATTAGCGCGCGTCTACAATGAGTCTACGATTTAAAAAAAAATTACCATAATTTTTTCCCATTTTTAATGCATTTTTGGCATATATAAGGAAAGTAACTCTCTAAAAATTTATTATTAAATCTCAGAACGTAAAAAGCTACAGTAACACCCCCCACTTTGTGGTTAGCCGTATTGAGATGGCTATTATACTTTACATCTCTAAAAATGCTTATATAGTTATTTCCCTTACAAACCCGAGCAACGCCGGGCGATACTGCTAGTCTATGTCTATATTAGTTGTATTAAAATCATGAACAGTTAATTCAAAATGGATGCTACCTCTCTGACCTCTGCAGTAAACACGGACAAAAAACAGTTGCTAATCATTCTGTGAACAGTCAAAATTGTAAGAGTATCGGACACAATGCCTAGTGTTATTCATTCCACCTCTTCTTAGTTCAAATTCTGCTAAGATCGAATTTACTTTTCAGCCGTCTGAGGTTGATTAATCTTCTAAACTTTTTGCCTTGGCAGAATCGTTAAAGTATCCGAAAAATACGCTTTGACATTTATTTCCGGCTTTTTATTCGCATTTTGAAGTCATGAAGTAGTCAACTGTTCCGTCTCCCACTTCGATTTTATCAAATAAAATTACTAGTGAAGAATTGGAGTCCATGTAATCGACTAAAACTCTGTTTCATAGTTCTTACATTGTGTCTCAGAAGAAATATGACTTTCGTTGGTGATGCTGTTACTATAATCACATTTTTTTGTTTCCATTTTTAGATTTGGGGATCAAAACACGGTGCTGGGCAAGATGGAATCACATCTTCTGAGGTCACTGAATGGGATACATCAAAATCGACAATTTCTTTGAAAGACAACGAAAATATGGTAAGATTTCTTAATTTAGTGCTTTAACACCCAACATTTTCTCTCAGACTTTTCTCACTAGATCTTCAGTACATTACTCTAAGTTCGAGAGTTGATCTATGTAGTCATCCGGGTCTCCGTGTGGATATCATATTCTCTTTAACCTGTTTCAGTCATTTGACTGTGGCCATGCAGGAGCACCACCTTTAGCCGACCAAATCGACACCAGGACTTATTCTTTGTAAGCCTAGTACTTATTCTATCGGTCTCTTTTGCCGAACCGCTAGATTACGGGGGAGTAAACACACCAGCGTTGGTTGCCAAGCGATGTTTGGGTGACAAACACAAGCACACAAACACACACACACATACACACATATATATACATATATATATACATACATGCATATAAATATAAATATAAATATATATATATATGTATAAGGGTGAAAAGGAACACACGAGTTGATATATATGAAAAACAAGTCAAAAATAGAAAATGCTAAAATAATTTTATAGTGAACATTTCAGTACCGGTTTCGGTCATTTTGAGACCTTTTCAACTGTAACGATTAAATAATTAAATTTAGAAAAATTAGAAGAAAAGTTTTTTAAAGGAATATTTCTATAGTAGTGTTCAGATATAAGTGGCATTCTGCCTTTCTCTGACTCCTTGTTTGCACTTGTGTGTTGGAGGTTGTTGTGAGTTCTTGGTAGGGTAGTAGAAGAAGAAGGCTGATGAGGAAAGGGGGTGGGAAAATCTGGGAGTGCCCTGATGGTCGTATTTTGAATGGTCAGTGGCAGCTAGCAGTCGCAGTTCAATTCAGGAGAATATTTCTATTGAAAGGCTTGTTTATGGAATTTGCGTAGGTGTTATACTAAAAAAACATTAGTGACAAAGTTAAGGGGTAGAAGGTGGAGAAGTAGAAGAAGAAGAAGAAGAAGAAGAAGAAGATGACGATGTTGATGATGATGATGATGAAGAAGAAGAAGAAGAAGAAGAAGAAGAAGAAGAAGAAGAAGATGACGATGTTGATGATGATGATGATGATGATGATGATGATGATGATGATGATGATGAAGAAGAAGAGAAAGAAGAAGAAAAAAACAGAGAAGGGAGAATATGAATGGGTGAAAGTAGTGAGGTGTTGTATGACTTGAAGTTGGCATGTTATGGAGTATAGCTGTGATTGGGGCTGATTAGTAATGGATTCTTTGGAATGTAATATTTGTGTGTGTATATTTCTTTTATTCTAAAGTTGAGGTATATTAATTGTTTGTCGTAGACCCGTTAAGAAGTGGCCTGTATTTTGTAATAAAGAGAGTTTCTTTACTTATTCGTTGTGTCGAGGTTGTATCGTCCCTAAATTGGTAGAGGTGGAAAATCCTGACACTTGGTGTTTTTTTGTTGGCGCAAGTATCTATGTGTTGGCTAAAAGCTATTTTTCTGTTTTGGGGAATTTTTATCTGGGATTTGTGCAGGGTCATTCGTTTACGCAAACTATTTTTTGTTTGGCCTATGTACTGCTCTTGACACCCGGAGCAGGTTAGTGAGTATATTAGGTTCTCCGAAGCACATGTGAAGTTGCTTTTCACTGTAAACCGTTGTCCCTGTTTGAAGGAGAACTCTGATCCCTCAATTAGATAGTCGCATATCCCGCAATTGGGTCTTCCACATTTTTTTACTGTCGGCTTCTGTGTTGAAGAGTGAATTCGGGCTTGTGTTAGGAGACTTTTCATGGATTTAGGCTGTCTCTTGCTTTTTATGATCGTGTGTGTTTGGAGGATTGTGTTCATTCTGTGGTCTTTTTTTAGGAGGGGTATGTTGTGGAGGATGGTGCCGAAGGCTTCGTTATTGAGAGGGTTGTGTGTGGAGATGTATGGTAAGGCTTTTGGTTGTAAGTTTTTCTTTGATTTGGGATGTCTCAGTTCCTTGATGTTAAGTTGAAGGGCACGTTGAATGCACTTGTCAATAAGTGAAGGTGGATAGTTCCTGGTGATAACGGTATCTTTTAGTTCTTGTAGTCGTGTGTCTCTGGTGTTTGCGTTAGAGACTATAGTGCATATCCTTTTTGCTAGATTGAAGGGGATATTCATCCTGGTGTGTCTGGGGTGGCATGAATTGAATGGAAGATAATGCTTAGAGTCTGTAGGCTTATAATATATGTCTGTTTCTATTATATTATTAGCTTTCTTCTTCATCATCATCATCATCAACATCGTCATCTTCTTCTTCTTCTTCTTCTTCTTCTTCTTCTTCTTCTTCTTCTTCTACTTCTCCACCTTCTACCCCTTAACTTTGTCACTAATGTTTTTTAGTATAACACCTACGCAAATTCCATAAACAAGCCTTTCAATAGAAATATTCTCCTGAATTGAACTGCGACTGCTAGCCGCCACTGACCATTCAAAATACGACCATCAGGGCACTCCCAGATTTTCCCACCCCCTTTCCTCATCAGCCTTCTTCTTCTACTACCCTACCAAGAACTCACAACGACCTCCAACACACAAGTGCAAACAAGGGAGTCAGAGAAAGGCAGAATGCCACTTATATCTGAACACTACTATAGAAATATTCCTTAAAAAAACTTTTCTTCTAATTTTTCTAAATTTAATTATTTAATCGTTACAGTTGAAAAGGTCTCAAAATGACCGAAACCGGTACTGAAATGTTCACTATAAAATTATTTTAGCATTTTCTATTTTTGACTTGTTTTTCATATATATATATATACGACGGGCTTCTTTCAGTTTCCGACTACCAAATCCACTCACAAGGCTTTGGTTGGCCCGAAGCTATAGTAGAAGGTGCCACTCAGTGGGACTGAACCTGGAGCCATGTGGTTGGTAAGCAAGCTACTTACCACACAGCCACTCCTGCGCCTATGAAAAAGGTACTATATAAAATGTACAAACATTATTTATGAAGAAAAGAGCGCAACCAAATCTCTAACTGAAGCATCAGTTCCATATGCCTTTGTCGAACAATCTTAATTTTAGTGGAAGCACTCCGTCGGTTACGACGATGAGGGTTCCGGTTGATCCGAATCAACGGAACAGCCTGCTCGTGAAATTAACGTGTAAGTGGCTGAACACTCCACAGACACGTGCACCCTTAACGTAGTTCTCGGGGATATTCAGCGTGACACAGAGAGTGACAAGGCCGGCCCCTTGAAATACAGGTACAACAGAAACAGGAAGTAAGAGTGAGAGAAAGTTGTGGTGAAAGAGTACAGCAGGGATCACCACCATCCCCTGCCGGAGCCTCGTGGAGCTTTTAGGTGTTTTTGCTCAATAAACACTCACAACGCCCGGTCTGGGAATTGAAACCGCGATCCTATGACCGCGAGTCCGCTGCCCTAACCACTGGGCCATTGCGCCTCCACGAACAATCTTAAGACTCAGGGCAGTCAGTAGTATGTAATAAGACTGATACAGTTCACTGCTTTAAGTAGGAACGTGACTTTAATACTGACAATTAATGGGAATATTTCATGAACTTGCTGCAAAAGCAATGATTTTAATACTTTTTATCATAGTGATGTGTTTTTGTTTTAGCACACAATAAACATACAAGTCTCATATGAAACATCGTAAATCCGCTAAACAGAACGTATTCTGATTCTAATGTGAAAGAAATAATATGTAGTTAAAATAGCTTATAAAGTAATTAAGTCTAGCTTGCTAGCGCAAAGATCAGATTCAAAATATTCTAATTACGAGTCAATACTTAAAAGTTCTGTGTATATTTTCGAGACAAGGGCTAGAATGAATCTCCGGAGTACACTGTTTAATTCCTTAATAGATCATGAATCTCCCTCTTTATTCATTGGTTTCTTAATTTTTTCCACTTTTCAGGAACATGATGTCCTTGTTAAATAATCGCATGAAAAACGTGAAAATGTCTCAGCAGAGAAAATCCATTTTTGTTGCAGTTAGCACCAATTTTCAGAAAGTTTCCTTTTTGACCATTATAGTAACAATTTCGGTAATAATTTCAGTTAAAATACTAATTCTAAAGTAAGCCTTTTCTGTTTTTAATGTCTTTTTATGATTCGCTAACATTTAAGATGATTATAAGAAATGAGAGTAAATCCATTTTGTAATACAATATATTTTACAACATTGGGATCTTTTCGGTTTGACCGGCAGTTTTTTCTAGCGGGGTCATATGAAATTGTCACCCATAATTATGACCCTAGTATCAATCTATTGCATTTCAATCTGTTTTAGGGTTAGTTAGGGTTAGGGTTAGGGGTGGGAGGAAGGGTATCTTTTTTTCTTCAGAAATGTAAATAAACCCAATCTGTTTCTTAAACGAGGGACATATTCATACGGCACAGAATGTTTCCACCTCAATAGACGTCATTGATTAGTTGAAATTGCAGAAATAGAAGAAAAAAACAACAAATATCTTACAAACCACAGAATTTTCTCAAGAAAGCCAAGAGAAAAAGATGTTTTATGTTACATATTCTACCAGTATACGAAGTTTAAAAGTATTTAGTTACGTGGAAATTATTTTAAAAAACTGCCGGTCAAACCGAAAAGATCTCAACATTGTTAAACAATTATCAAATATTAACAAACGCTTCCACTTGATACCTTTTGTTGACGTGATTTCAAAAAAGATTGCTATACTACATTTTACCTAGATAATACAACATCATTGTACGGTGTATTTTGCTGCCAAATGCTTTGTACTTAATAGAATTTCACTGTATAAAAACGCAGAATTTATGCAATCGAGGTAATAAGTAACACTATCTTATGAAAAGATTAAACTTTTCTCGAATTACAGAGCACTATTTCTTATTTTATTAACAACCGTACCCTTTGTAATTCAATTTCGAGGATCCTTTCGTGAAATTGTATGAAAAAAAAAGGAAAAAAATGGCAATAAAACGTTATTAATATATTTATATTGTCGTATGATTTTTTTTCATTACCATTAAATAGTCTTTTTTCTCGTTTTAATATTTTATAAGAACAGAATAATTCAGAATCGACAGAATCGATTGGAGTTTCGTTGTATTTAGTTTATAATATCATCTTTTGTTCCAGTTTAAATCTTACTGAGTTAAATGTTGGCTTTTGTCCTGCATGTGTCGATACAGTAAAGAAACAGTCAAGAGGTTCGAACGCACTTCACAGCAACTAGAGAGCAAGAGTGTTCCAAATTATTCTTGTGTTGACGTATATATTTCTTTATTGCCCACAAGGGGCTAAATACAGAGGGGACAAACAAGGACAGACAAACGGATTAAGTCGATTACATCGAACCCAGTGCGCAACTGGTACTTAATTTATCGACCCCGAAAGGATGAAAGGCAACGTCGACCTCGGTGGAATTTGAACTCAGAACGTGACGGCAGACGAAATGTCACTAAGCATTTCGCCCGGTGCGCTAACGTTTCTGCCAGCTCGCCGCCTTATCTTGTGTTGACGTATAGTTTATGCATAGGGGTTTGGCCAACAGCTGGGTGGAAGGATGTTTTGTGAATTTAGACACTAACGCACACATACACATACACATTCACAAACATCCACACACACACACACATACACACATCTTTGGAATGTATTTATTCCGGCCTTCAAAAGTTTGATATATCCTTAATAAAGAAGTAAAACTCTTTCGTTTGAGTCAAGACATCTTGCAAAGCTTTGTGAATTGGTTACTCTGTGTGTGTGTGTGTGTGTGTGTGTGTGTGTGTGTGTGTGTGAGTATATTCTACAAGTACGAGTGAGTGTAGGCATGTTTTGATCCACGTACCTTAAAATATAATGTCCCTGCTATTTTGTATGAATTTTCAGCAATTCTCTAATCGATAGTGTTTGTATCATGTGAATAAGTTCTTGGAGGACTCTGGCATTACAAGAATTTCCATGAAATCTGATATTCAAAGCCCAGTGCTAAGGAGGCGAGCTAGCAGAATCTTTAACGCGCCGGGCGAAATCCTTAGCGATATTTCGTCTGTCTTTACGCTCTGAGTTCAAATCCCGCCGAGGTCAACTTTGCCTTTCATCATTTCGGGGTCGATTAAATAAGTACCAGTTACGCACTGTGGTCGATATAATCGACTTAATCCGTTTGTCTGTCCTTGTTTGTCCCCTCTGTGTTTAGCCCTTTGTGGGTAGTAAAGAAATAGGTATTTCGTCTCTCTTTACATTCTGAGTTCAAATTCCGCCGAGGTCGACTTTGCCTTTCATCCTTTCGGGTTCGATAATCGACTAGCCCCCCCACCACAAATTTCGGGCCTTGTGCCTAGAGTAGAAAATATTCAAAGCCCAGAGCATTTATAGTAATAGATAGGTGAAAATCAATATCCTGTTCTACGCGCGCGCACTCACAATGGAAGCTTTTGGTTATTGTGGAGAAAAATAGTCGCCTGTAGTAAAAGGTGTAGACACTGTTAAACAGCTCAAAGCTATGAACGAAAATTTTTTCTCCAAGTTCAACTGCTGTGAAATTGCCTTCAGAATTTGAAATATGTGTCAAACCTATTTGAAGTAACCTAGAATTTCGTTTGTTTTCCATCACTATCACTTCTCGCAGTTACCTATGTTTTTGATCAGATCGGGTGGTCGTCTACGAGCGCATATCAGTAACTCGATGATCAAATGTGAAGGTGCAATAGAGAAATGAACGAACACATGCTTACACACACACACACACACACACACAAAATGTAATTGAAATATGTGTGCTTGTGCGTGTGCTTTCGTGCATGAGTGTAAATGACGTGAATATTTTGTGGGAGACCAACTGATATCATGATTAAAACTGACCTAATTTATAAGAACTACTTAACTGGCCTTCATTGTGGAGACCTACCAAGGCAATAAAGTTAAATCTCATACACAAATCGTAATCTATTTATTGAGCTATGAGAAATTAAATGTCCGCTGACATTCGCACTCAACTTATCCAAATGCTGTGAATCGTTTTCTCGTGTCTGGCGAATCATTTTTCTATTCATTCACTCTTTTTTTTAGCCCTTTTCAAGCCTAGCCAGTCTCATGGGCCCGGTTTCCCAGTTTCTTTGACGTATGTGTTCCCCACCAGTTGGACGAGACGCCAGTCCATCGCAGTGTTACTCAAGAAAGAGGAAGAGAGGGAGTGAGAGAAAGTTGGGGCGAAAGAGTACAACAGGGGTCGCCACCACCCCCTGCCGGAGCCTCGTGGAGCTTTTAGGTGTTTTCGCTCAATAAACACACACAGTGCCGGTCTGGGAATCGAAACCGCGATCCTCCGACCGTGAATCCGCTGCCCTAACCGCTGGGCTATTGCGCTTCCACATTTATTCACTGCTTATAGCAAAATCATTAAGTAAAAATTTTGCATTATGCAGCTTATTTAAGTGAACATTTTTCTGGTTGAAATACACCGAAAAATGGCGACACAGCAGTAAAAAAATCGTAAAAAATCGGGATTTTCATAGGAAAAAAGCACCTTTGTGATGTAAATAATTTTTGGTCTTAACATGGACCGATTTGAATTTTTTCTTCTATGGAATGAAGAGCAAGCCTTCTTCTATCATACTCTCAATTTTGGTCAACTTGCGCCTGCAGGGTCTAGGAGGAGATAGTGTTAGTTGAAGGCCACCAAACGTGCCAGACAGAGACAACTTCAGCTTTATATATAGAGAGATTTTATCAATCCCAAAAGGATGAAAGACAAAGGAAATATCGGTGGGATTTGAACTCAGAACATAGCGACCTAACCAAATATAACTAGACATTCTGTTGTTGTTCTAACGTTTGCCAATCGCTTTTGACAAAATATTTCATAGGAGAAATTGAGCAAGAAGAAGAAAAAATAATTTTTGAGAAAGTAACTCTTGATTGTTTACAAGAGAAACTAAGCACGAAATATGTTTTCTATGACGGCAAGCATATCCATCATCATGTGAAGGTAGCTGTGTGGCTGTCCAAGAGTGTTTTAAGATTATGCTCAGTGCTAACTGAAACGTAAAGGTGTACTACTTTCGTTACATTTCTTTCATTAATTATCTTTTCATTACGTTTTGCGAACCGTGTATACTCAAAGAAGTGTAACGGACTTTTAAGGAGAACGAATGAAAGCTAAAATAATGAGAACAATTTATTTTTTTGTTTTGGTGCATACCCCATAGCCTGGATCTCCCACTATTACTATATTCTGACATTTCTTCGCTTTAATTTCTCTCTCTCATTTTTATCTGCATTTCTCTCTCTTTCTTACCTTCTTCGTGCATTCTCACTACATTTCTTCTCTGGTATATATAAGGCAATAGCAGGGCTTAGACTTGGTCACTTAGCTGTGTCGGAAAGCAAGCTGTAAATCGCTCTGCAAAAGATTTTCTGTGTCCCGTTCGTTCCCCAGATAGTGAACAGTTTCTCATTCTATTTTAATATTTTTCTTGAACAAAAAATATTTGAGTAACAACAACAAAAATGTCTGAAGCAAAACCACCAACAACAACATCAACAGTACCAAGACGAAAAGTTAGGAGGAACAGTATTCGTGTTCCATCTGGAGCTTCTATGGCAGCGTTTAATCAAAGAGCTCCATTAGTCTTGGCCGGAGGAGTCGCAGCATCAAGTTCTCAAAAACATGTTGCTGATATGAAAAACAGCAGAGAAAAAGAGAAGAAGGCAATGCAAGGTTTGAATTCAAAGCTTGCCAACCACCTTGAAACAAAACGTATGTTGGAGGCCGAAAACAAACATCTTAAGGAACTCTTAAATAAATCTAGGGTTGAGTTTAATATTGATAAAGTCAAGACCTCATACGAAGATCAGCTGCATGAAATGAAAGCACTCCTAGAAGACAAGGATAAGGAACTGGCAACTGTAAAGTCCCAAAACGAATCGCTTGAAGAAGAAGTTGAAGATTTGAGCGAACAGTAAGTACAATTTGTTGTTAATGTTTGATTTTTGTTCTTCTTCATGTCGTTTAAAGCTTCTGCACATCATTAACATCCATCTTAAAAGTTTGGTCAATTCTCTCAATTAGACTACTATAATTACTTCTAATCCTTTTTCCTCACATTCTACGTAAAGTGAATTTTCATATTCTAGTCAGGCATCAGATCTTAAAATTTTACGATTTGCAATACTTGAGATATAATTTTAGGCACGTAAATTTTGTTAGGTCTGTTTGTTTCAGAACAAATTTTCTTGGTCCATTTTCACATTATGTAAAAGAAAAGGCGATCTGGGGAGTTTTTCATTTTTGAAAATAATTTTGGTATAACTTGACATCTAGAGAATACACTGAACCGTAAAAGAAACGCGATGTTTTCAAATGTTATTTTTATATGGTAAATTATGAAAATTCACTTCGGAGATGTAAGCGTAAATATTCCAAATATGGTAGTTTGTCGCTAAGACCCAAATTACAGGTAAACTTTCAATTTTCCCTGATACGAGAGGCCAAAGCGCAGCTGCGTTGAATACTGTAGATCGCCGTCGCAAACAATTGTCATGGAAACCGAAATGCACCTGCATCTCGTGGAGTTTATGGTCATAAAAATTCAAATTGAACTGCGTTCCTGGCTTTCGTAATTTGGACGCATCAGGAATGACCAGATTGTCAGAAGCGCAGAGAGAACAAGCTATCGGCCGATTGGAAGCAGGGCCGCATGCCCTGGTCCTTGCGAAAGCTTACAATATCCATGTCAGCACCGTCTATCGCCTGCACCAGCGATACAACAACAACACCAACGGCACTGCAGATCGTGCCCGCAGAGGGCGCCTCCAGGTGACCACGCCCAGGCAGGACCACTTCGTCCAGCTGCAACATCTCCCTGATCGCGTCAGACCGGCCAGCATGACAGCACATGAGACCATAGGCACTGGACAGCGACCCATCAGCGAAGACACGGTAGGACGTCGAATGACTGCCAATAAACTGCGTGGCCGTCGTCCTGCTTGAGGGCCTGTCCTCACCGCCCGCGACCATCTGGCACGACTACAGTGAGCTACACAGCACCGATATTAGCGGCATCAACAATGGAGGTCGGTAGTCTTCTCTGACGAGTTCCTGTACTGCGTTTCCACCTCGGATGGCAGAGTGAGAGCGAGGCGTAGAAGGGGCGAACGCTATACAGACGCATATGTCATGGAAAGAGGCGCGTGGGGTGGGGATGTTATAAGCCTAAATCAGAGAATTGGGCCCCATGTGTTCCAAAATGTTGGTGTAGGCAGAGGGAATGGCCTCACAACGCAGCTCTTCGCTGACCAGATCCTAAGACCTTACATAGTGTCCTTCTACGTGGATCATCATAGCCACGTATCTCAGAAGGACAATGCTCCCTCCAATATGGCCAGGGTCACCATGGACGTCTTGCAGCAGAACCATGCCGTGGCCGGCTCTCAGCCCGGATTTGAGCCCAATTGAAGATCTGTGGGATGTAATTCAGAGATGGCTGTACCAGGTGGTCCCAAGGCCGACAGCTTGTATGGAACTGGAGGCAGCTTTCCTCAGGGTGTAGATACAGGTGCCAAAGGCTTTTGTGAACCGCCGCATGCACTTCATGTACCGACGGTGTATTGCCATTTTGAATAACCAGGGAGGGTATACATGGTCTTGATCATGTCACACCCTACAATCTCAATGTGGTGGATCCGCCCACTACCAGAACACATGACCTAATCAGATTTATCAAAACTTATCTCTGACATAATGAAATTAAAACATATTTCACAGTCACACACGTCTCTTTTGCGGCTCACTGTATAGTTTCTTTGCGGTTCACTGCATAGTTGAGAGATACCCCACAAGGAAATATAAATAGGATTCAGCTAAATTGGCAATATCTAGATGAATAGTATCTGAGCTGTTAGGTCAGATATGCTTATCGATACGGTTTAAGTTTAAATATGTTTATGATGCAATGACGTTTCTAGCCACCCTAGCTTTCATGTTCAGTACAAGTTTTGTGTAAACTGATTTCTTTATCATGGGTCATTTCTTGTCAATGTGAAGCTATGATGGGAACCTAAGGTCCCATTAAATTTAGCTAAGCTTTCATTAACGCGACTTACTATTTTGACTTTCCAAATTATTATCTCTACACTAATCCATTTCAGACATTAAAGAATTCAGTCTGTTTTAGATGCTTTAAATAATTAACAACGAACTATGGTTGCTAATACTGTCCGCTAACAGTTGATATCTACTGCATAGGTTATATATATATATATATATATATATATATATATATGTATATATATTATATATATATATATATTATATATGATATAATATATATATATATATATATATATATTATATATATATATATATATGTATATATATATATATATATATATATAATATATATGTATATATATATATGTATAATATATATATATATATATATATATATATATGTATATATATATATATATATGATATATATATATAGATATGATATATATATATTATATATATGTATATATATATGTATATATAATATATATATATGTATATATGTATATGTATATAATATATGTATATATAATATATATATATATATTATATATATAGAATATATATATATGTATATATATATATATATATATATATATATATATGTATATATATATATATGTGATATATATGTATATATATATTATATATATAATATATGTATAATATATATATGTGTATATATATATATATATATATACAATATATATATATTATTATTATTATGAGTTCAAATTCCGCTGAGGTCGACTTTGCCTTTCATCCTTTCGGGGTCGATAAATAAAGTACCAGTTACGCACTGAGGTCGATCTAATCGACTTAATCCCTTTGTCTGTCTTTGTTTGTCCCCTCTATGTTTAGCCCCATTGCGGGCAATAAAGAAATATATATTATTATTATTATTTATGCGCCCTTTTCAAGCCAAGCCAAGCTCATGGGCCCGGTTTCCCAGTTTCTGTGGCTTATGCGTTCCTCGAGACGCCAGTACATCGCAGCGTTACCCCCACCCAAAACAGGAAGAAAGAGTGAGAGAAAGTTGGGGAGAAAGAATGCAACAGGGGCCGCCACCACCCCCTGCCGGAGCCTCATGTAGTTTTAGGTGTTTTCACTCAATAAACACACACAACGCCCGGTCTAGGAATCGAAACCGCGTTCCTCCGACTGCGAGTCCGCTGCCCTCACCACTGGGCCATTGCGCCTCCACAGTTTAATTAATATGAGATGTAAATTAAGATGAAGAACGCTCACCCAAAAGTAGAGGATCATCAAGGATTATACTATATTGTGTTTACTATTTTACTGTTTTACTTGTTTCAGTCATTTGACTGCGGCCATGCTGGAGCACCGCCTTTAGTCGAACAAATCGACCCCGGGACTTATTCTTTGTAAGCCCAGTACTTATTCTATCGGTCTCTTTTGCCGAACCGCTAAGTAACTGGGACGTAAACACACCAGCAATGCTAGGGGGTCAAACACAGACACATAAACATACACACACATACATACATATATATATACATATATACAATGGGCTTCTTTCAGTTTCCGTCTACCAAATCCACTCACAAGGCTTTGGTCGGCCCGAGGCTATAGTAGAAGACACTTGCCCAAGATGCCACGCAACCGACGGAGTGCTCCTATCTACTATTATGAGTATTTCCTCAACGGCTTGCCAGCATATATTTTTCTTTCCATATATAAGATCATAAAAAATACTATGTTGACAACTCCAGTAGAAAGCACACATAACTTTAATCCCCCTTCTTAACGTAAAATATCTGTTTAAAGTTAAGAGTGCTGCGTACAGGATGATTGCAGAAAAGGTGAAACAGAATTAGAATCTATGGCGTTCCGGTTGGTACTTTTCTGTGTAATTTTAATAATAGAATACCGAATACTGTTATTAACTTTGGCGGTTGATACATGAAAGTACGCACGTAAATCGTTTTTTTTTTCTGCCTTTAACCCTCCAACTCGGAGTACAGGCCACTTATAATTGAATTCCATGTCGCATAATTTTTCGCTTCTGTACTTATACTCTGCCACGAATGTCCCCCTTTCTCCAGTTCCTTCTGTGTTGATCTACGCCATGAGTTCTTAAGCCTACCTCTCATTCTATACTCTTTTACTCTTTACTCTTTTACTTGTTCCAGTCATTTGACTGCGGCCATGCTGGAGCACCACCTTTAATCGAGCAAATCGACCCCGGGACTTATTCTTTGTAAGCCCAGTACTTATTCAATCGGGCTCTTTTGCCGAACCGCTAAGTGACGGGGACGTAAACACACCAGCATCGGTTGTCAAGCAATGCTAGGGGGACAAACACAGACACACAAACATATACACACACACTTATATATATATATATATATATAATATATATATATATATATATATATATATATATATATACATATATACGACAGGCTTCTTTCAGTTTCCGTCTACCAAATCCACTCACAAGGCATTGGTCGGCCCGAGGCTATAGCAGAAGACACTTGCCCAAGATGCCACGCAGTGGGACTGAACCCGGAACCATGTGGTTGGTTAGCAAGCTACTTACCACACAGCCACTTCTATATCCATCCGGTTTCCACTTTAAAGCACTTTTCGCTACTTTTCTAATTGTGCTACCAATCCACTTCCACTTTTTCTTAAATATTTGCCCCTAATTTAAACTTGGTTTGTTCTTTGCCATAGCTCCATATTGCTTATGTGTTGGGGCCATCTAATTTTAAGTATACTACGCAAGCATATGTTGATGAATGATTGTATTTGCTTATTTGACTTAACTGTTGTTCGCAATGTCTCAGCCCCATACAATAACACACATAGCACACGAATATCGTTTGTTATGGGCGATGGAATTCCTATATCATCTGATTTCAGTCTACTGGATCTCATCGGGGGCAAGCGTCCGGTTTTGTGTCTGAGAAGATGCCGATATATTTCTATATTTCATGGCAATGAGATTTGACCGATATGCATTCACCGGACCCCTCCCACTGACGTAGTCTAGCAGGCTGAAATCACGTGATATGGCATTCTGTCGCCCATAACAAGCAATCTTCGTCTGCTACGATTTATATGTGTGCTTTTATGCACCAAGCGTCTATATGAGAGAATTTCTCAAGACTGGTAACTCAGCATTCGGTGTTCTGACAAGATACCCACATTAAGTTGGATATATAGATTGCCTTTTCGTACCAATACTGCTACTGTTCTAATGATTACTTTTTAGTAAGCCTGCTGGCTATTTGCAACATCACTGTATAAAGAAACGCTGATATTGTGCATAACGTGGTCACGGTATATGACTGGTATGCGGTCAAAGGTGGGGAGCTGGCAGAACCATTAACGTGCTGGGCGAAATGTTTAGTGGTATTTCGTCTGCCGCTACGTTCTGAGTTCAAATTCCGCCAAGGTCGACTTTGCCTTTCATCCTTTCGGGGTCGATAAATTAAGTACCAGTTACGCACTGGGGTCGATGTAATCGACTTAATCCCTTTGTCTGTCCTTGTTTATCTCCTCTGTGTCTAGCCCCTTGTGAGTAGTAAAGAAATAGGTATGTGGTCAACGGACGCCGCCTGCAGACTAAATTCTTGTGGTATGAGAGTTCCAGCGCCCATAATAGGCGTTTTAGATTTGCTATGATTTATGCGTATACTTTTATGCACCAAGAACTTATATGAGAGGATCTGTCAAAGCTAATAACGCAGTATTCGGTGTTTTAACAAACCATCCACGTTAAGTTGGTTATAAAAATTGCTTCTGTTGCTAACAATTAATGTATAATATTGGTATATTGTAGTTAATATTTTGTTAACACATACATGTTTCAGTATTACCGTGGTTGCCAACCATACCAGTCCATACCGAACAAAAATAAATATTCTTTGGCAAAACAATTTCATTATTTTTCTGTTAGATTGCGCCAAGTGCAGGACGAAAGAGACAGACTGCAAGCGGAAATCGATGGATTACACGATGAAGTTGCCCACCGCATTGCAGACAGCGAAACCAGCAGAAGGAGGACAAGCGAATTGGAGAAGCAACTTGCTGACTGGAAGAAGAGATATGGCATTCTTGATGGTCAAATGGCCGAACTTAGAACGGTATGTTGCACTACTTTGAATCCGTAATCTCTATCCTGCTCTCTTTCTCTCTCTCTCTCTCTCTCTCTCTCTTCTCTCTCTCTCTCTCTCTCTCCCGATTCTCTATAAACGCTCACATTCAAATATGGCACGCAAATACGTACATATACAAATTCATGCATACACACACACACATACACAGTCACACCCACACCCACACACACACACGCACACACACACACACACGCACACATATATATATATATATACATATATGTGTGTGTATGCATGTTTGTAGGTATGTATATATGGATGGATAGATGAATGGATGACTGGAATACATCTATAACACTTGCGTTTGAAAAGCTCTAAATGGCGAAAGTGCTTACACACAATAAGAAAACTTCCTTTCAACATGTTCGTATCATTCTGCTTTTCTTTTCTAAGAATACATTTGCTTATATAAAATATATTCTTAATTTAACATGGTATTTCAACTAGTGGTGTGACTGTATCAAGAGCCCCTACCAATTTATATATATATATCACGTCACGTGATATATCACGTGACCGACCAGACCATCAGAAGTTGCTACACATCGCTGGTCACAATGCGTTCGCATTGTTTTAGCCTTCAAATGACGCCACCCCGCTGGCTAAGCGAGCAGGCCAACAGAAGAAAGAGTGAGAGAAGGAGTGGTGAAAGAGTACAGCAGGGATCACCACCCCCTGCCGGAGCGTCATGGGGCTATTAGGTGTTTTCGCTCAATAAACACACACAACGCCCGGTCTGGGAATCGAAACCGCGATCCTACGACCGCGAGTCCGCTGCCCTAACCACTGGGCCATTTCGCCTCCCACATATATATATATATATATATATGTATGTATGTATGTATGTATGTTTGTATGTGTATATATGTATATATATACATACGTAAAAATTTAAATAAATGTGAAGGTGCCGGGGTTAGCGGTTAGGATATTCGGCTCACGATCGTAAGGTCGTGAGTTCAATTCCTGACGTTCTGATATTGAAGAAGGTACTTTATTTCACGTTGCTTCCGTTCAATCATCTGAGAAAAATGAGGTGTACATGAAATTGAAAAGACCAGAGTCATCACATTCTATTTGCGCTGAATCTCTCTGTGAACTACTTAAAGGGCAGGAGTGTTTGTCGAGTGATCAGCCACTTGACCGTTAATTTCACGAGCAGACCGTTCCTTTGATCAGATCAACTGGAACATACGTCGTTGTAACTGATAGCATGCAAGCTATTTTGATCGATCACAAGGAAAATGGATGATATGACAGGTCTTGGGATCGTCTCGAGAAACTCAAAATTTGATCCCTCCAACGCTGCCTCGAGTGCCGTATCATTTCTTTGTGAGTATGTGGAAATAATTTCAAGAGCATTGCCCAAATGATGTTGGCATCAACATTAAAATTCACCCAGGGTTTGTTCCCCGTGCCATCCGTCCTCGACAAAAACCATGCTCACTCTACGTCACATCACTAAAGCAGAACAAGTGGCTCTGTTCTCTTTAAGATCATGCCAAGAAACATCAGAGAAGAGAAAGATCTCATAACATTCAAATGACTCCTGAATGAATATCACCAACAAATTCCAGGTAAACCACCTACATCCAGATATATCTGTGCACACAATAACATTTTACTCTGATGGGCTATCGTACCACGTTAATGGCTGTAATAGGAAAAATCATTAAATGGCTTTTCCAGGTGGTGTCATTAAGTTAGGCATGGCCTGTGTCAATTCCAGAGCGAATTGTGTCACCTGGTGTATGACCCTCGGGTGTTCTTTAACAGTCAGTGTTATGTAGGGTACCTTCCCCAGATGCTATTCGGCAGCAAATTTGGCGTAACAACACAAGACGCATAATCTGTGTTTGTGCAATCGCTAGATATAAATATATATGCAAACACACACACTCACTCACTCTCTAACTCTCTTTCTCTCTCACACACACACATGCACACACACATGCGCGCACGCTCAAACACGCGTATGCATACATACTGCATGCACGCACACACACGCACACACTCATGCACACACAAGCACACACGCGTTCACGTTTCTGTTTTACAAAGTGATGGGTCGATGGGATGAATATATTTTACAGAACACTAGTTAAATAAAAATGACACAAACAACAATGGCTAACATTCCTCGTCTTCTCTACGAGTGTAAACGTTGTGAATCACATAACAGATATGTTTTTAGGTCATACTAGCATCCCATTTTAAATTTCGTTTCTCACAGGTTGTTCGTTTCTTATTCCTTTATTGCCCACAAGGGGCTAAACATAGAGGGACAAACAAGGACAGACAAATGGATTAAATCGATTATATCGACCCCAGTGCGTAACTGGTACATATTTAGTCGACCCCGAAAGGATGAAAGGCAAAGTCGACCTCGGCGGAATTTGAACTCAGGACGTAACAGCAGACGAAATACCGCTAAGAATTTCACCCGGCGTGCTAACGTTTCTGCCATCTCACCGCCTTATATATATATAAAAAACCCTCTGTCACAAACTGTGCAGGAAAATAAATATGTTAGGAAAATGTGAAATCATTTTATTTCTTTCAGTCATTTGACTGTGGCCATGCTGGAGCACCGCCTTTAGTCGAGCAAATCGACCCCAGAACTTATGCTTTGTAAGCCTACTACTTATTCTACCGGTCTCTTTTGCCGAAGCGCTAAGTTACGAGGGCGTAAACACACCAGCATCGGTTGTCAAAATACATACATACACACATACATACATACATACATACATACATACATGCATACATACGACGGGCTCCTTTGAGTTTCCATCTGCCAAATCCACTCACAAGACTTTGGTCGGCCCGAGACTATAGCAGAAGACACTTGCCCAAGATGCCACTCAGTGGGATTGAACCCGGAACCATATGGTTCGTAAGCAAGCTTGCTAACACACAGCCGCTCCTGCGCCTATATACTGAAACTAATGCGCAAATATACATACCAATATTGAAAAATAAAATAACAACGCATGGAGAATTTATCAAACATACTATTCTCCCAATATTGTCAATATCCACATTGATAAATTAGGAAAAATTCTGAAAAACTTATTGCCAACTATTGTAATTAAACTCTGGCGATACTAAAACTTAGGTTTCAAAGGAATGCGTAATCCTCTGGCATTATCGTGTGTGAGACGACGGAAAAGTTTCTTTGTGAACGAAATTCACTTCTCTTATTTTCGTACTTTATCTTCCATCTTGGTCAAATTAGTGGTGTTTATCTAAAAACATATTTTATTTAAATAATCTATAACATTATTTTTTTTTCTCTAGAACTTACGAACCGAAACTTCTCAAAGACTGCAATTAGAACACCGTCTGGCGATGCTGGAAGATGAGATTGCTTTCCTCGATGAAGTCCATAATACCGTAATGTTGCTTTTATTTTTTTTCTGATATATTTTCTTTTGCAGGGGAATTGCCATGCCGTTTTAAGTTATTTTCTCTAATAAATTCTCCATGATGTTTTAAGTCTTTCTTACATCAGGTAGATTCACTTTGGCAATTATAGGTAAAGAATTACCTCTCAAGTAATCAATTTCAGTTATCTTACTAAGTTCGTAGACTACAAGCCACAGTGTCGGTCGCTCCTAATCCGACATTGAATCTGCAGTCATCTAAGGCTTTAGTAACTTATCTATAACTAGAATACTTATCTATCAAATGACCAAATACACATATCTGTTCTTCTATAACAATGGACAGACATCACTAATCGCTCTAAGAAGCAATGGTATTACTTTCACTAATTTATTGTGCCGAGTTTAACTTCCTCTGAATAATGTTCAGAACTTGGCGGGAGAATATACTTTGTTGATGGCAGTCTGCGCTGGCCTCGATAGAATATATACCTGCAATTTACTATCACCAATTCTCTATGCGCATTTGTCCATTTCTCGTTTTAAAAGCTATGGCATTTCTTTGTTTAAAAGCCATGATATCTTGTCAATTAAAACTAATATTAGGTTCCTTACCTTCATTTTACTTACTGTTTTGTTTTAATTTCTAATTGCAGGAGATCAAAGAATATAAGGCTATTGTATCAAAAACACAGAAGTTACCTGATTTCCAAGATTCATGGAAGGCTGAAGTTGGAAATATAGTTTCTGATTTAAGCGCCGAATATGAGTCTCAGTTGCAGACAATTACTGCTGCGATGGAAAGCCGACATGCGGATGAGGTAAACAATTACCTAGAAAAAAACCCCAAAACACAGAAACAAATATATTTGCATGCTTTAAAATTGGTGGAAAATTAACCCCATAAATTGTATTTGTTCTGTTGCTAGATAGTCGTTCGAAAATATGATCTCATCGAAGATGTAATCGATCTTACATTCTATTGTCGCGTTGAGTAGTTACAGTCAGACTATACACATACTCTTTTACTCTTTTACTTGTTTCAGTCATTTGACTGCGGCCATGCTGGAGCACCGCCTTTAGTCGAGCAACTCGACCCCGGGACTTATTCTTTGTAAGCCCAGTACTTATTCTATCGGTTCCTCTTTTGCCGAACCGCTAAGTGACGGGGACGTAAACACACCAGCATCGGGTGTCAAGCAATGCTAGGGGGACAAACACAGACACACAAACACACACACACACACACACACACACACATATATATATATATATATACATATATACGACGGGCTTCTTACAGTTTCCGTCTACCAAATCCACTCACAAGGCATTGGTCGGCCCGGGGCTATAGCAGAAGACACTTGCCCACGATGTCACGCAGTGGGACTGAACCTGGAACCATGTGGTTGGTTAGCAAGCTACTTACCACATGTTTATATACATTTTCAAATAACATCAATCACGTTGTTGAGAGGTCATATGCTTAGCAATTAAGATTCGATTTGTTTTGAAGTGTGACTTGTGATTTCCCTCTTATTCTTTTTATTTATGTATTCATTATTTTACGGTTTGTCCTCATTATTTTTACATAAAAATTTAACAAAAAAAAATATGGTTCCTTATTTAGAAAATACTAGATTATTTTAGCAATTTCTCTTCTCGAATGCCAGAAGCATGATAATTGAAATTTGTTTATGTTTCACTTTCTCGATTAAATCAAAAAAGCAAATTTTCTATAATCTATTACCATCTAAAAAAAGGCCCAGAGTACCACTTTATAGTCATCAATATGCAATGCATTTCATCCAGCAGCGGCAAAATAAAATGTAGCTTGGTTCAAAAGTTATGTATACCATCTCCCATCCAGTCAGAAATATATCACAGTCATATGATGAAAACGAGTTCGATCCCACCTATGATACATTAGGCCACTCTCTTTTACCATGGGTTCGATTTAACCACTGCTTTGTGATTAGAATTTGCTAGGTGGAAATTTTTACGAAAGCCTATCATATAAGTACAGGCAGAAATACGTACGTTCCTATGTATAGCCGTAGATAGTAATTCCGTGCATATGTACGAGGTCTGATCAATAACTATCAGGATTGTTACCATAGTAACGAAGCTAAAGGACGCAGAGTAAAGCCCGCTTGGCACAGGTTGACCTTATTCTCTGTTGAGCATAAGTACGAAGTTTTAACGTTCTAGCTCACTTCCTTTGTTTACGGCAGTGCTTGGTAGGAAGATGTGTAGTGTGTGATTGTTGCATTGACCTTAACAGAGAAAGTTGTCATGGCGATACCTGGTCAGAGACACTCGTAAAGTTGCACAAAATGTATGGAGCGGAGTGGTTCAGACATTTCCAGGAGGGCCTTAAAACACCGGAGATGTGTGTGCAGCCGTGGGCGGAAAACTTCGAAACACCATCCGTGAGTTACTAGATGTGCATATCTGTTACGGTTCAGTTCAGTCCATTATTACTGAAGATTTAGGTATGACGCATGTGTCTGTCAAGTTTGTACCAAAACTGCTTTCAGCTGACCAAAAAGATACTGGGGATTCAGTTGCACAAGTTCTCCTTGATTGTATCCAGAGCGATGAAAACCTTTTGAAAACATTGTAACAGCGTAATCAAAAAACAGGATAGCCATGTCTTCAGGTGTGTACATAATGCTTCAGTTTCCCCCCGGGAAGGTGTGTGCATTACACGTCAATTGAATACACGTAAATGTGTTAAGATGCGCTAATTATCAGTGGAATCCATTGTGTAGATAACACTGTAGCCCTCCTTTCGGCTGGGATGGACGAGCAGTTTCACTTTGGTCGCTAGGGTAAAAGAAGTTGTATATAGAGCGGAGAAAGAGAGGCCAGTTTTAATGCCAAGGTTTTAATGATCGGTTCTGTGAACAACGCAGCGATTTCTAATTTTTTCCCATATGATGTCCTCTCAGCATTGGAATTTGAGCAAAGAAAATTTAATAATAATAATTCTTATTATATCAACAGATACAGAAATTGAAAGCAGGCGTGAGGACCATCCCAGGTGGAGCATCTCCAGCTGGCAGGGTCGGTGTAAGTGGAGGATTGGATATGCGTTCACGTACGGACGTAAGCGCTATGAGGGAATATGAATCTACGGTAAGGAATATTACATAAATTATTCAATCAATCAATCAGTCAATCTATCTATCTATCTATCTATCTATCTATCTATCTATCTATCTATCTCTATCTATCTATCTATCTATCTATCTATCTATCTATCTATCTATCTATCTATCTATCTATCTATCCCCCTTTCTCTCTCTCTCTCTCTCTTTATATATATATATATATATATATATATATAATATATATATATATATATATCCCTCTTGCGTCTAACGTCTGATCTCTGACTTCTGGCCGAAATCAGACCGCCATGTTGAATCGTTAGCTCCTGCACGCATTTTTTTTCTCTCCTTGTTTCTCTCCGTGTTTCTTTTCTGTGTATCTTTCTGTCGAAGAGCGTAGGCTCGAAACGTAAAAGACTTGTTTTATTTCTATTCCTGAGCGCCATACTAATACAATTGTTTGTTTGTACTCCACCTGCCTTCGTCTTTTGTTTATTTTCGTAAAGCTTCCCGTTATATATATATGTGTGTGTGTATAATATATCAACCTATCTATAAAATGGAATGTATTTTAGTTTTTACGAATGTGTGAATATGTAGGGTGTGTAAGATATTTGAGAACAGATTTATGTTTATAAAAAAACCCCAGATATATAATAACAGAGGATAACTTAATTTATCAAAAAATTGTATGATGATAAAAATAAACCGTGTTTTCTATAATGTTATTCAATAAAGCCACCTTCAGCTTCAACAACTGCTTTTATATGAGAACTAATCATCTACATGCTCGAAACAAGTGGTCCTGGTTCATTTTGGACATTAATCCAGCAATGCCATCCTTCAAAGTGTCTTTGGTGTTATGGGCGTGTTCATCAACCTATCTCTCAACAACGCTCCACAAGTAATAATCCAATAGATTGAAATCTGGGGAATTAGGAGGACAAATGTTAGGGGCTATGTGATCAAGAAAATTTTCATCCACCCATTCCTATGGTGGTAGAGCCATGTGTGATAGTGCAGAGTCTTACTGAAACACGTATGGTCTTCTATTGCGTACACTGTCTATCGAGGGCTTAGTTATTTCCAGGACTTCAATGTGGGCGGCAGAGTTAACTTTAAGGCATTGTGGAAAGAAGTAAGGAGGCATCACATGTCCTTCATGTCCATGAGGTCAATTGCTCTACGAATGATAGCATAAGGGGCTGATCCTTACCTAGTTCAGATACCAGGAAACCCCAGAATGGAAGAAATTCAAAAGACAGTGTTCATGGGAACTGCCCATATCCTACATAAAATACTGCCTATGTAATCTCAAATTTTAAAACAAACTCATCATGTTCTTAAGTTTTGTTAAACATTCTTTAGAACTATACGTTGTGCAGAACCAAATATATAACACCCTAAGCATAACACCAACATAAATGTCTAACTTGCTATCGCTTGAGGTCTCTGGGTAATACTTGGGGCCAACTTGTATAAATACAAAGTTAAATTCAAACATATAATAATAATAATAATAATAATAGTTTCAAATTTTTCCACAAGGGCTACAGTTTTGAGGAAGGGGTGAATCGATTACATCGACCCCAGTGTTCAACTGGTACTTATTTTATCGACCACGAAAAGATGAATGGCAATGTCGACCCCGGCGGAATTTGAACTCGGAACGTAGCGACGTCCAGCGCGCTTACAATAGCACACCGCCTTAATTATAATAATTATAATAAATAATGCCCTGATGCAGTACCAGGCAGTGGTTGTCATGGCTTCTGATCTTAACTGATTGGAAGTGTTAGCATGTACATTGTTTTGTCTTGATATAAAAGATGGGCTATAGCAAATATTCTGCTCAATACCACAGATTCGCTTGTCAGTTGTTTGACCTTAACCAGTTGAGCATGTCCCTTAGTGGCTGACGATATGTACAGAAGTAGCGGGGGAGCATCATAGCCATGTGTTGAGAGAAAATGATAAACCACACATAACAATGAAAGACAAAGAAAAGCGAAATTGCTTACTGATTGATCCGTTTTGTACATTTTATTCCAGGATTGTAAAGAAAGCAGAGAAAAAATTACAATCCCTTAAAAATTCAAATTGCAAGAATTTGCAGAATGAAAGTTGTAAAGTTTGTTCCATTAATAATTTTAGTATTAGTAACTGTAAACAGTGAATGTGAAGGCGCATGGCTCAGTGGTTAGAGCGTCGAGCTTACGATCGTGAGGTTGTGAGCTCGAATCCCGGACCGGGCTGCGTGTTGTGTTCTTGAGCAAAGCACTTTATTTCACGTTGCTCCAGTTCACTCAGCTGTAGAAATGAGTTGCGACGTCACTGGTGCCAAGCTGTAACGGCCCCTTTGCCTTTCCCTTGGATAACATTGGTGGTGGGGAGAGGGGAGGCCGGTATGCATGGGCGACTGCTGGTCTTCCATAAAACAACCTTGCCCGGACTTGTGTCTAGGAGGGTAACTTTCTAGGTGCAATCCCATGGTCATTCATGACCGAAGGGGGTCTTTACCCTTTAAACAGTGATATAGAGAAATGGTTGAAGGGGACTGGAATAGAATGCCCTGTAGAGCTTCTACAGAGCGAGACTAAAGAGATTATGAGAAAGGTGCTGAGCACTAGAAACTATTGAAAGTTTGTGTATGTCTAAGGTAACAGCTAGTAACCAGCTGACCACACAAATCTTATCTGGAATAAGAATGATGAAGGTGTTGTTGATGATGATGATGATGATGATAGTATATAGGATTAAGATTTATGTTTTGATACTTTTTTTTAATACTCTTTTTTACTTGTTTCAGTCATTTGACTGCGGCCATGCTGGAGCACCGCCTTTTTTTTTTTTAGTCGAGCAAATCGACCCCGGGACTTATTCTTTGTAAGCCCAGTACTTATTCTATCGGTCTCTTTTGCCGAACCGCTAAGTGACGGGGACGTAAACACACCAGCATCGGTTGTCAAGCAATGCTAGGGGGACAAACACACATACACAAACACACACATACATATATATATATATATATATATATATATACATATATACGACAGGCTTCTTTCAGTTTCCGTCTACCAAATCCACTCACAAGGCATTGGTCGGCCCGGGGCTATAGTAGAAGACACTTGCCCAAGATGCCACGCAGTGGGACTGAACCCGGAACCATGTGGTTGGTTAGCAAGCTACTTACCACACAGCCACTCCTGCGCCTATAATATTTAATAATTGTATTTTTTATCTTGTCTTTATAGATATCAAGTCTGAAAAGTAAAATAAGGGATCTAGAATTTCAATTGCAAGAGTCCCTAAGCAACAACGCATCTGAAGATGCGGCGCACAGAGCCGAAATTGATCAGTTACGTGCGGAAATGGAATCAATGTTGAAGGAATTACACGACCTTATGGATGCTAAACTCTCACTGGAATTGGAAATTGCCGCCTATCGCAAACTCCTTGACGGAGAAGAGAACAGGTAAATAATAGACGTTTCACTTAAAATAACATTGTAAATTCTTTCCGTCTTTTTATATATTTCTTTACTACCCACAAGGGGCTAAACACAGAGAGGACAAACAAGGACAGACAAAGGGATTAAGACGATTACATCAATCCCAGTGCGAAACTGGTACTTTATTTATCGAATCTGAAAGGATGAAAGGCAAAGTCGACCTCGGCGGAATTTGAACTCAGAACATAACGACAGACGATATACTGCTAAGCATTTCGCCCGGCGCGCTAACGTTTCTGCCAGCTCGCCGCCTTTTCCCGTCTTTTTATAGGTTCTCATCTGCTAATCTGGAGTCGCAGAGACACTGTTGGGACATTCGGCATAAGGAATGTGGAAGAATTGGTGCTCCAGCTCCAAACACAGATGAAAGAAAAGAGAGAAAGGATGAGAGAAGGAGAGAATGTGTGAGAGGAAGAAGGGGAGATAATAAAGTAGCGGTGATCCCAAAACGAAGGTGTGCGTGTGTTTGTATAAGAGAGTATGTATGTGCGTGTGGAAGAGGGCTGGTGACCTTGACGTGTGCGTGTGTGCATGTGTAGGTGTGTGGATGAGGGGCTTGGAAGTGGTAAGCGCTAGTGTGTGGGTGGTGGTGTGATGTGGTGTGGTGTTGTGTGGTCTAGTGGTGTGTTGGGTGGTGTGATATATATATATATATATATATATATATATATATATATATATATATATATATGTGTGTGTGTGTGTGTGTGTGTGGTGTGTGTGTGTGTGTGTGTGTGTGGTGTGTGTGGAAGCGCAATGGTCCAATGGTTAGGACAGCGGTCTCGCGGTTTCGATTCTAAGACCGGGCGTTGTGTTTTCATTATATTTTCCTATTCATCTACAATGTTTATTAACATTTTATTAAATATATTCTACTTTTACAGAATTAGTTCAGCTCTTAGCAGCTTTGGTGGATTTCAAACAGAGGGTGAGTCTGCTCTCGCGAACGCACTATCTCTACCTGGAAGTGAGTGGCATTTGGTTTCTTCAGCACTTTTTTTCATCAAAAATTAAAACAGATATTCTCAACACACACACACACACACACACACACAAACACAAACACACACACACACACACACACACACACACACACACACACATACACACAAACACACACACACACACACACACACACACACACACACACACAACACACCACACACACACACACACACACACATACACACACAAACACATACACACACACACACACACACACAAACACACATGTTCTTTTATTCTTTTACTTGTTTAAGTCATTGGGTTGCGGCCATGCCAGAGCAACGTCTTAAGGGCTTTTAGTTGAACAAATCGGCTGCAGGACTAATCTTTTAAGCCTCATACTCAATTTATCAATTCTCCTTGCCGAACCGCTAGATTACTTGGATGTAATTACATCAACACCTATTGTCAGGCGGTGATGATGGGAGAACAAACAGACACACACACACACACACACACACACACACACACACACACACACACCACACACACACACACACACACACGCGCGCACACACACATACAATCACATACACACATGTACATACAATGGGTCTTCTAATTTCCGTCTAGCAAATTCATTCAAAAGGCTTTGGTCGGCCCAAAGCTACAGTAGAAGGCATTTGCCCAAGATGCCTCGGAACGATGTGGCTGAGAAGCAGGCCTTTAGTCACACAGCCATATATTTGTTAAGATATTTTGGACAAAAGCCTCGTAACACGCGTTTAAAGGCTTCCATAACTCCGGTCTGTTACCACATGTTAATTATATCCTGGAGTAACTCAGGGTATGGGTCTACATGGAAAATTCCTTTCTGATTAAGGTTTATAATAATAATAATAATAATTGAGGAGGTGTGGTGCTAAAAGTCTGTGCATGGACACTATATACTTCGAAGTCGAAATGCTGATGTAGACCAAGCAAAAGGCCATCAGTGGCTGAGGCGTTCACGACTGAAAGTTTCATATTGGCAGCACAAGATCAAAGCTTGCTTACCAAAAACTAAGAAGCTAACGTTCTTCAAAATTGTTCTGACCCTAAAGGCAGATTCTGCGACACATTTGACGAAACAATAGGGTTAGGGTCTCGGGATGTCCTGCGTTGACATCGAACGAGTACAAAAATCGTCACGACACGGTAGGAGAGTATTTACATTGGAAAATATGTAAGCTCTACAAAATCAGCGCTCCTGATTACTGGTGGTAAAAATGATATGATTCCACATTCGTGGGTCATCAAGTGCTTAGATCTGTTTGGAATTGCGAGGAACGTAACGTATTTCCTGAAGATATGTATGGCTGGATGGAAAACTGGACTGACATCTTACGGAAAAAAAACTTTTTTACCTTGGGTATCGGGGGAGGGATTCTTCAAGGTGATTGCCCATCTCCGTTGCTTTTTCTTCTCTGCTTGATACTCCTACCTTGGTACTCCGGAAAATGAACCTGGGTACCAACTAAAGGTAAAATCTCAAACAATCAACCACCTCCTCTTTATGGATGATTTGAAACTGTATGGCAAAGATGAGACACAAGTGAGTTCCTTGATGAACACGGTCAACTGTTTTAGTACTGAAATTAGAATAGAAATTGGACAGCAGGAGTGTGGAATAATCTACCTAAAAAGAGGTAAGGTACAGTCTCTAGAATTATCTAATTACCTAAAAAGAGGTAAGGTACAGTCTCTAGAATTATTTAATTAAACAAATTGAAACGGAAAGACACAAATAACTTTGTGTACAAGAGTTCAACGAGATAATGGAATAGGATATAAAAGAGCAAGGGAGGATGGAGTATTTTCGAAGAGGTTGGCATTGCACTCAAAATTGACTGGATTCCAAGCAGTTAATACGTGGGCGATAGCATCACTTCAGTATGGAGCAGTAATTATAAAATGGCAAAATGGATACCAGTGAAGAAAATGGATACCAAGACCAGAAAAATGCTGACAGTACCCAGAGCCTTCCACCCTAAGAGTAACACCGATTGGATATACTTGCCCAGACGAAACGGTGGGAGAGGTTTAATTAGTTGCCAGACTGAATCGAAGTAGAGGAAAACAGCCTAGGGTGGTATATAAAAAATACTGTGGAGCCAGTGTTGAAACACTCGAAGAAGGCCGGCGTCATCAACTAATTGAAACAAGAAATGAATAAAAAAAAACCCAAAAGAAAGAGCATGGAAGGAAAAGAAAATGTTCGGTCAGTTTACAAGAGATGTGAACGCCAAGACATACAGAGAGGACCGGTGGCTATGGATGAGGAAGAGTGACATGAGGATAGAGACAGAAGCACTCATATGCGCAGCTCAGAAACAAACGTTAAGGGCCAATTGTATGAAGGGTAGAATAGACAATACTACCGATAGTGAGAAAAGCAGAATGTGTGGTGAGAGGGGTGAAACGGGATGGCACATAAGGCGGCGAGCTGGCAGAAACGTTAGCACGAAATGCTTAGTGGTACGTTCTGAGTTCAAATTCCGCCGAGGTCGACTTTGTCTTTCATCCTTTCGGGATCGATAAATTAAGTACCAGTTAAGCACTGGGGTTGATATAATCGACTTAAACCGTTTGTCTGTCCTTGTTTGTCCCTTCTGTGTTTAGCCCCTTGTGGGTAGTAAAGAAATAGGTATGGCACATCGCTAGCGAATGCCCGAGTTGGCACAACGCGAATACAAAAGACGCCGTGACAATGTGGCAAGAATGATCCATTGGGAAATCTGTGGATATCACGGCCTACAAAGAGCAAAGACGTGGTATGAGAAAACTCCACAAGGATTCTGCTAAACAAGGCACTAATATTCGGTAAGATCAATTCCACCCTAACTTGGGAAGAAATCGATATTTTATATTTTTCTTGTCTCCGTCTCTTGACTGCGACCATGCTGAGGCACCACATCGAAATTTTAGTCGAGTGTATCGAGCCCGGAACTAATTTCTTAAACCCTGGTACTACTTACTCTAGCGTTCACCATCGCCAAACAGCTAAGTTGCGGGTATGTAAACACACTAGCCCCGGTTGTCAAGCAGTGATGAGTGACAAATAGAGACACGGTGATATTCACACACACACACACACACACACACACACACACATACACACACACACACACACACAGACAGACAGACACACACACGCACACACACACACACACGCATAAACAGCGAACTTTCAGTTTCCGTCTGCAAAATCACAACGTTTCAGTCTGCCCGAGGCTATAGTAGAAGACACTTGCCCAAGGTGCCACGCAGTGGGACTGAACCCGGAACCATGTGGCTGGGAAGCAAGCTTCTTACCACACACACACGCTTGCGCCTCCATTTATATATATACATTTACGTACATATGTATGCACACTGACACACACACACACACGCATTCATATGCCTATATGAATACAGTTTTAAAAACTACTATTCATATGTATACACACTTACATATACTCTTTTACTCTTTTACCCTTTTACTTGTTTCAGTCATTTGACTGCGGCCATGCTGGAGCACCACCTTTTAGTACTTATTCTATCGGTCTCTTTTTGCCGAACCGCTAAGTGACGGGGACATAAACACACCAGCATCGGTTGTCAAGCAATGCTAGGGGGACAAACACAGACACACAAACACACACACATATACATATATATACATATATACGACAGGCCTCTTTCAGTTTCCGTCTACCAAATCCACTCACAAGGCATTGGTCGGCCCGGGGCTATAGCAGAAGACACTTGCCCAAGATGCCACGCAGTGGGACTGAACCCGCAACCGTGTGGTTGGTTAGCAAGCTACTTACCACACAGCCACTCCTGCGCCTATATATATATATATATATATATATATATATATTCATATACATTTGTACATGCATTGATAAATAGTTATATTTCTGAGCGTTTTCTTCATCAGATAAAATGACTATGAGTCGCTCTACAAATGGAACTGTGGCCATCGTAGAATTGGAATCCGAGGGAAGATACATCGAAATTGAGGACCATGCTAAGTTTCCAAAGGTAAGTGTTTTTAAATTTGGTGTGTTTCTTTCTATTTTTTTTTTCTGACGCACCTTTCCTGAAAACAGGTCCAGTTCCACATTGATACCGTTTTCTCATCGATTCGTTAAGACGACCAACATCCACTAGTATTTTTGTCTGCTCCTTTAGTGTACATAATGGTAATAGCGTGTGCATATGTAACACCTCGGTGCCACCGCCTTATAGAAACCGCAGCAAATCTTCATTACCCCACCTCACACACACAC
>NC_043017.1:3860419-3870419 GCF_006345805.1 Octopus sinensis | reverse complement strand
TGCTTTGCAGAAATCGTTAGGACATCCGAAAAACATACGCTTCGATATTTGTTTTCGGCCCTTTACGTTCTTCGTTCAAATCCTGCCACATTCAATTTCTCCCATCCACTATTTTGGGTCTATAAAATAAGAATACCAGTGAAAAAGTGCAGTTTGTGTAATCGACTAAACCTCTCTCTTATAATGCTCCCCTTGTGTCTAAGTCACACACAAATATCACTTTTGTTGATGATGTTACTATTCTTAATTCTTTTTTCCAATTTTAGATTTGGGGATCGAAATTCGGTGCTGGCCAACCAGGCATCACATCTTCTTCTGTCGAACACTGGGGTTCATTGTCGGCGCCGTCGACAATTACTTTGAAAGACGACAAAAATAAGGTAAGATCTCGTTTATTTCTGTAACATTTTGTCTCCCACTTCTCTCACCTCGTTCTTAACCCTTTAGTGTTTAAACTGGCCATATCCGGCCAAAATATTCTACCTATTTTATGTTCAAACTAGCCAGATATGGTCATTCATAGCTACCTTATTGTGTCATTTTAAAAATAAACAATCACATCATTGAAATCTCAAAGCCATGAAATGATACAAGATTAATTTTACATGGTGTGAATACATAAGCTTTACATTTGACAGAATAATCTGAATGCTAAAGGGTTAAATACAATTCTACTTCCAACTCCGTGCATTTTGTGAGTCGATGAGAGGACAGCGACGTAGTCATTCGATGAGACCAGCTCCCAACAGTAACCAGATCTTCATGATCTATCATCCTGTATAAAATAAACAACATTTATTTATGGAAAACAATTTATAACCACATCTGTAATCGAACCATGCTTTGTCCAAATCACATAATATTTAAAGGATTTGGGATATTTGGTGTCGGGGAGAAATCTTGTGCAGTTTAATGAAATGTTTCGTTTAAATTTGCTAGTGTAAAAATCGAATACTAAATATTCTGACCATTGGTCAACACCGACGTCCCAATGTATTGATTCATGACACAGGCCACAATGACTATCCTTCTTTACTTTACTTTACTTTACTTTATCTTTACTTACTTGTTTCAGTCATTTGACTGCGGCCATGCTGGAGCACCGCTTTTAGTCGAGACTTATTCTTTGTAAGCCCAGTACTTATTCTATCGGTCTCTTTTGCCGAACCGCTAAGTGACGGGGACGTAAACACACCAGCATCGGTTATCAAGCAATGCTAGGGGGACAAACACAGACACACATGCAAATATATATATATACATATATACGACAGGCTTCTTTCAGTTTCCGCCTACCAAATCCACTCAGAAGGCATTGGTCAACCCGGGGCTATAGCAGAAGACACTTGCCCAAGATGCCACGCAGTGGGACTGAACCCGGAACCATGTGGCTGGTTAGCAAGCTACTTACCACACAGCCACTCCTGCGCCTATGTACACTACATGAAAATGCTTACTCTGTTGATGCATTAACACCTTAATCTCCCTCTGTATTCATTGGTTTCTCAATCTCTTTTATTTTTCAGGAAAGTGCTGTCCTTGTTATCAAAATAAACGCATGAAGAACGTAATTTATCTCAACTGAGAAAAGAATCGTTTTTTGTTGCAGTCAGCACGAAGTTTCAGAAAGACTCTGGTTTTCCATTATAATACTAATTTCAATAAAATGATAAGCACTTGCAGTATTTTCTGTTTTAAATTTTTTACACGATCCTCTTGAATTTAAGATAATTGTAGAAAATGAGTAAATTCATTTGTCAATACAATACATTTTGCAACATTTCTACATACTTATCAAATATTAAAACGGACATTTCAGCTTGATAACTTTTGTAATCATGTTTGGTTAGTCTAGTTACCGAGGTAATATGACAAGCAATGTACCGTCTGTTGTGTCCCCAAATCTTTTCTACAATATATTTTGCAACATTTCTACATACTTATCAAATATCAAAACGGACATTTCAGCTTGATAACTTTTGTAATCATGTTTGGTTAGTCTAGTTACCGAGGTAATATGACAAGCAATGTACCGTCTGTTGTGTCCCCAAATCTTTTCTACAATATATTTTGCAACATTTCTACATATCAAATATCAAAACGGACATTTCAGCTTGATAACTTTTGTAATCATGTTTGGTTAGTCTAGTTACCGAGGTAATATGACAAGCAATGTACCGTCTGTTTTGTCCCCAAATCTTTTCTACTTAACGGTATTTCACACTAAAAACGCAAAATTTACGCTATTCAAACAAAGCTACCATATCTGAAAATATGACTAAATTTCCTGCCAGATTAGATATTTGTTATTCTATTAACAATCTTGTACTTTGTAATTTGATTTTGAGGATTTTTTAAAAATTGTATGAAAAAGGGCAATAAAACGTTACTAAAATTTATATTTTCGTATGCTTTTTTAATTAACCTTAATCTCATCATTTGATTATTTTATAAGGACAAAATAATGCAAAAATCGCTAAAATCGCATAGAGTTTCGTTCTTCCTCGTGGAGCTTTAGGTGTTTTCGCTCAATAAACAATCACAACACCCGCTCTGAGAGTCTAAACTGCGATATCCTATGACCGCGAATCCGCTACACTAACCACTGGGACACTGCCCTTCCACTCACACACACATATATATATATATATATATATATATATATATATAAACCAGCTTAGAGAAGAAGAAGAAACGAAACGAAACGCAACGAATCGAATCGAATCGACGCGAGGGCACTCAGTCATACAATAGTGTAATAAATAAAATATATGCATACATACAAACATATATGTACGTACCTACATCTACATGTATATATACATGCATATATATATATATATGAGTACAGGACACCACAAATAGACGTAGAACTCAACGAGAAACGAAAAAGTAAAAACAGCATGGAACGGACCATTTTTTTAACAACGAAAAAACAGAGTACAAGACAACTACACAAGGAAAAATCCCCTTCATCAGCTGTCCCTAGTTCAACTCCAGCGTGTTTCGAAGGTGAGGACAGAACACGTCTCGTCGAACTAGTCCTTCCTGCGAAAGAATTGAATAAAATTCCTTTGCAGAGGGGTAAAAACAAGGAAAAAATGTGACAAAAACAGGACGTAAAAACAATACAATTACAAAAAATAAAGTACAAGAAGGAATAGAAACAGGACAGGAAAACAAATAATGAGGGCCTATAAGCCTAGACGAGGAATATATATATATATATATATATATATCCATACATGAGGTCCTTAGATAGTAATACACCAAGGTCGGGTCAAAGAAATCGCGATTGTGTACAGAATAAAATTAGAGGAACAGATATATACATACCAAAATAAAGGCACATTTATATTCCTGTTGCATGTACGATCACAAACGCCCGACTGCTGAAAACTGTTATTTTTACATGTATACATGTCTACAGATATAAATATATTTTGTATTTGATGTATTGAATATGTTTAATACATTTGATATATTTGATAGTGTTTCACTCTTTACATCCGTTTCAGGCGTGATTTTTATTAATGTGTAGAATTATTATATTAAGCGTAAAAATAAAAGTTTTCAACAGTCGGGCGCTTGTGATCGTACATGCAACAGGAATAAAAATATGTCTTTATTTTGGTATGTATATAATATATATATATATATATATATATATATATATATTCACACACACACACACACACACACCACACACACACACACACACACACACATATGTGTGTGTGTGTGTGTGAATATATATATATATATATATATATATATATATATATAAAATACCAGTCTGGATGGTTTCTAGATACCAATAATGAGGAAGCATGAATGGCAGACAGAACTGTTTTCACTGAAAAATGACATTGAAATAATTTACAAGGATTTTGGGATTGCACAAGGACATTTCCGACTGCTACCTGCATTGTGGAACAAAGTCAAGATGTACTTCATTATCTTCCAACAGCATACACGTGATCACATGATACGAGTATGCCCCTCAGCGCAGATAAGGTCATAACATCTTCAGAGTTCGACAGGGTGATACATTTGGGGCTTGACCAGGGAGTTAGTAAAAGTGCGGACATGATGACAATTTTCCCGTTCCTCATCTGGGATGTCACATGCTGTGACCCTTCCCCAGCGGCAAGTCGAAGTTGTCAGCTACCAGCCCAGGCTCCGATGCTCATCAGGCTGAGAAAAACAAACTGTCAAGGTATCGGTCGCCCTCTGACAGGTCGAGGCTTTTGACGTTGAGACCTTTGGGGTTCTTGACCCGCGGATCATATACCTGCTCACTGATATCGGGGTGGAGATTGCTGTCTGCGAGTGCGAGCCATGTGAATCAGAGTGGTTGTTCCAGTGCATCTTCCTTGCTATCCTTCGGCGTAACATCTTTCTCATTTTGTCTGCTGGTGCCATGAGAAATATCATTGAATGACTTTATCGAAAACCATTACTTAACCGCGCTCAAAACTGTTGTAACAGTGTAAAAGAAAGTTAGAAGACTCATACACAGACACAAAGATCTACGCGTCTTGTGCGTGCGTGCGTGTTTGTGTGTATGTGTGTGTGCGCACACGCGTGTGTGTATGGCTGTGTGTGTCTGTCTGTGTGAGATTGTGTGTGTGTGTGTGTTTGCGTTTGTGTGCATTTTACTGAATGTTTCTAACCTGAGATCAGATAGTGTTGTCTACTTTTGTATTGTATTGTATTGGCATCCTTTCTGTCTCGGGAGACAATGGAGTTGCGCATTCTTTTTTTTTTTTTTTTTTTTTTTTGTAGTCTAGTCCGGCTTTTATATTTCATGTCCTGATATATTTCCTGCTGTGGCTGTGTAGTCCTATCCTGGACAAACACTCCCTCTGGCAGGTACCGCAAATGTAGCGAATACTGTTCCTGGCTGGTTGTAGTGCCATAGTCTCTTGTTTACGTCTCTTCCTTTCTTTCCATTTCTCCTCTCTCTTTCTGCTATTATTTCCCTTGTTAATAAGTCATCCGCTAGTTCGGCGATTGCAATGAAATCTCCCTTGCTGGGAAAACGATGAATCAAACAAATGTCACCAAGTGGAAACGTGTCCAATTGCAAAACAATGCCCCCAATAAAACGTATTCCTCGGAACCAATCATAAGCACCCGCTTAACTATTTGTTTGTCTTCTGTACAATAACTAACGTAAAACGAACGAGGTATATTCTATTCTTTCAGTATTTTTTACAGCTCTAAACTGTTGGGCGGAGGCCATGATAAAGAATTCAATACAAAATTATTTTAGTCGTATTTCTCGACACACTACTTTATTGAATAGCTAAGTTACATTTTTTTCCCACGCCATAGTTTTAAATGATATCACGGCCACTCTGACACATAATGAAATACACGCGTGCGCGCATATATCTATATCTATATATCTATGTATATATATATGCATATATATATATATATAATATATATATATATATATATATACATACATACATACACACACACACACACACATATATATATATATATATTATATATATATATACATATATATATACACATACATACATATATATATATATACATATACATATATACATATATATATATATATACATACATACATACATATATATATATATATATATATATATAGGCGCAGGTGTGACTGTATGGAAAGAAGCTTTCCAACCACGGGGTTCCGGTTTCAGTTCCACTGCGTGGCACGTTGGGCAAGTACCGTTTGCCATAGCCTTGGGCCGACCAAAGCCTTCTGAAGGATTTGGTATACGGAAACTGAAAAAAGCACGTCGTATTTTTATGTATTTTTGAAAGAGGACAAGAAACGCCGAGGCATAACAAGCATCTCAAGTCATATACATTATTTTATATTATTCTTAAATTAGTTGAGGTCTTTCAGTTGTTAATGGGATATCCCAAGTGATAGGCGAGTATGCCTGATTATAGTGTATTTCGTCATCGGAGAGAAGTAGAGAATATATGAAAGATAAGTAGAGAAGATATGGAAATATTTAGATAAAACAATCTAGATCAGGAAAATTCGCAGGCAATAAGCAATACAATAGAAGAGTGGAGTGTTAGGAAATAAGGAAGTAAAGTCCACAGTTCATTTTTCAGAGTGCATGGATGGTAGTCCGTATGTTCTTAGGTAAAATCCTATGTAAATCCAGGCAGTGTTACGGCAAAGTATGAGTAGTGTGTGTTCAAAGCATATATATCCAGGCAATATTTTAGTAGAATGGGAATGGTGTATTCTTATTGAGATGGCCCCCACCACATACACATAAATACCAACCATTTTTCACACTCTCACATCCCAGGAAGCCTTTTTTCCTTGCCCATCTGCATCCGTTCATTTCAAAAATATAACTACGCGTGGACTATTGGCAACTTTTCCCCTCCTTCTTCCTTTTCTTTTAGACGTTCGTTATGCACCTGTTTCCGAAGAAGAGCTATGCACGAAACGTAAAACAACTACTCTCTTTTTCCTTCTCTGAGCGTCTCGTCAGTACTTTCCATGTACTCTGTCCTCGTGTTATTGCTTTTTTCATGTCTTTTTTCTCCGTTTTTTAAAATTAATTATACACACACACACACACACACACACACACACACACACACACACACACACACACACACATACACGCACGTACGTTTACATAGATATATACGTATACATACTCGCATGCGTACATAATTATGTTTCGTTGTGATAGATCTACGTCGTGCGATGATGAAGATTCAGCACAATAATGATAATTTTTTGTGATTTTACTGGAGGGAGGGGGGGGGCTACCTAGGCAATGGAATCAAATCTCGTGTACAAACAGTAATTCATTTATCAACCTCTGAGTTAGGGCACATGTTAGGGCACATTCTCACTGAGAATATATATAAAACTTTTCGAGATGTTGTGAATTATATTTCGGTGACCTGCCGTTTCTATTTAAGCAAAAATAATAATGCTTGTTATCATTGCCAAAGCACTTGTGAATGTTTTCGGGAAACAGTATTTTCAGGGCGGCGAGCTGGCAGAATCGTTAGCACGCCGGGCGAAATGCGTAGCCGTATTTCGTCTGCCGTTACGTTCTGAGTTCAAATTCCGCCGAGGTCGACTTTGCCTTTCATCCTTCCGGGGTCGATTAAATAAGTACCAGTTGCACACTGGGGTCGATGTAATCGACTTAATCTATTTGTCTGTCCTTGTTTGTTCCCTCTGTGTTTAGCTCCTTGTGGGTAGTAAAGAAATAAGTATTTTCGAATGCATAAACAATAAGGCATTTCCTTTTTAGTTATATTTCTGTTTATATAACCTAATCAAAGGAAGAATGTCGACGCCCGTCCCCTTTCCTGGGGTTTGTGAAACCTATACGAAGAACCATTATCATCTGACTTTATTCCACGTCCGAATACGTGCTATTGAATGTACAGGGTGGTCCTAAAGTCTTGTCAGCCGCTTCCGAAAAGAAACAAGAACAATATAATAATATCAAACACATGTAACTGGTTTTAGGATATTCACATTCATTGACCCTGTCACACACCGAGAAGGTCTGTATGAACACCGTAATTTTCATGGCGCAAAATAATTCAAAGCCATGTCTTGTGTGATATTTTACGAAGATGTTCTTGGTGATTGTTGCAAAAGCTGTCGAAAAGAGCGTCCTTCAAATATTGGGTATTCTAGTATTGCCCTTGTGAAAATCTCTCCTTGAAAATACTCCAAAGAGTGTTGCTGTAAGGCGTGAGGTCTTGACTTCTGGGAGGCCAATCGATCCTCGCCCCATCCATCTATCCCGAAAAACCCTCATTCAGGTATTCCCTGTCATTGACAACATAGAGGAGTTGGGCACCATTCTGTTGAAACCAGCAATCATTCAAATCCACATTCAGTCTTTGGAGCTATGGAACAAACCACTCCTTCAGCATGGCAAAGTAAGAGTGCTGCTTAAGAGAACCCTCGAAGAAATAGTGTCCTATCAAGTGCTTACTCGATATAGCGGCCCAAATCATCATATGCAGGGGCTTCTGCTCCAGTTCTTCATAATAATGCGAATTTTCTTTGTTCCAGAAATAAATATTCCAAGCCAGGCCTCTATAGTAAATTGCACATTCAAAGGAGAAAATACCTTTCCACGTTGTAGGATTGTCGGAAACACATCAAGAAACCGTCCACATGCTACATGTCTTTTGTCCCTGTCGTTGTCACTTAGTTCGTTGACGAATGTTGGCCCAAATGAAGATCCTTTGTCATAAGTGTTGGCATTATTTATAAAAATATTTACAGGTGGTGGAAAACCTTTCGGAGCAGCCTGTACTTCACCAAAGCTACTCCGATTGGTCAAGTGGTGATGTTAAATTGAGAGACAGGTTGTTAACCGCCTACTTGTATATTTTATCACACCCAAAAAAGTTGAAAGGCAAAGGTAATGAGAGGGTGAATTTGAACTCAGAATGTAGAGACAATTAAATACAACTAGACATTCTATTGGCGTTTTAACCTTTACTTATCGCCTTTCACAAAAGATTTCGTGGGAGAAATTGTGTGACGACAATTAAAATATACTTTTCAAAAAGAAACTGGATCGTATACAAAAGAATGCGTGCACCGGGTACGTTTCGTGTGACAGTAAGTCTGTCTGCCTTTATGGGATTGTAGGAGTGTAGCTGACTAAGGATGTACTGCGATTATGCCTGGAGCTAACTGAAGCGTGAAGATGGGCATGGGCTACTTGCACGGTTTCTTTTATTCTTTTTCTTTACATTTCTTTTTTGCCAACCATATACACAAGCATATATGGGTTTAAAGGAGGACGAACTAAAAGAAAGAGAAAAAATCTTTTTGTTATTTTATATGTCTCGCTCAGTGCATCTCCCACTATTACCCTCACTTTTTGTTTGTCTTCATCTCTCTCTTTATCTATCACCACTTCTCTTTCTCTATCAATAAGTCCATCCCAGCATTTTGCACTCTCACTGCAACTCCTCTTTGGCACATATAAAACAGGACAACGCCTTAGACTTGGTCACTTCGCAGTGTCGGAAAGCAGGTTGTAAATCGTTCTGCAGAATTTTCTCTGTGCACAACGTCTTCCACATAGAGGGAACAATTCATAATCCATTCCAGTTATTTCGTTACCATTGAATAAAAACAAAAATGTCGCAGGTTATAAGACGAAGGAATAGAAGAACGTCTGTCCGTAGGGAAATACCCGGCCAATCCCGGATGAGTATATCCATGGGAGCACCAATTTCTCTGGCCTCTGGAGTGGCAGCACAATCTTCCCAAAGAAGTGTTGCTGAAATGAAAAATAGCAGCCAAAAGGAAAAGAAAGATCTGCAAGGTTTGAATTGCAAACTTGCCGAATTCCTTGAAAAAACACGTATGCTGGAGGCTGAGAATAAACATCTTAAGGAACTCTTAAATAGATCTCAAGTTGAATTTAACATTGATGTGATCAAAATATCATACCAAGAGCAGCTGGAGGACTTAAAAGGAATCATCGAAGACAAGGATAAGGAACTTGCAGCTGTAAAGTCCAAGAATGAATCGCTTGAAGAAGAAGTCGAAGATTTGACTGAACAGTAAGTAAAATTTTCCGTTAATTTTCCCGCTCCTTTATTAAGTCGTTTGAAACTTCTACGCATTATAAACGTTTATCTTAAAGATGCGGCCATGTTCTTTTAATTAGGCTATTCTCATTTCCTTTTAAGTCTCTTTCTGTTAATTTTTCCGCTCCTTTATTATGTTGTTCAAAACTTCTACACATCAAAAAGAAAGGTTTGGTCAAGTTCTCTTGATTAGACTATTCTAATTACATTGTAACTCTCTTTTTCCACATTCTACCTAAAGTGAATTTGCACATTCTATTTAGGTATTCAGATCTTAAAATTTTAAGATTTGGAATATTAAATATATCATTACTAAGCACAGAAATTTTGTTCGTTCTGCGTTACAGCACAAAACCTTTTGGTCCATTCTTATATTATA
>NC_043017.1:3840419-3855419 GCF_006345805.1 Octopus sinensis | reverse complement strand
TGCCTTACAAATATCCAATAATGAAATCACTTAAATATAGCAGCAAAAGTAATCAATTAATTTCAGTTCAAGAAGAATCTCCTTCATCAGAGCAGAAGGCAAACTATATGAGTAAAAAGGATCAACCTTTGATACACTCGTACGGTCTTTTACACGGTCAGTGTTGAATAAAGTGTTAGCAGCAAATAAACACGATAAACACCATATACGTGGACGACATATTCGTCGTAATGAACGCAGCAGAACACTTTGAAAGATTTTCACACAGAACTACAATACAGCCCCAAAATAAACTCTAACAACACAAAGATTACATTTCTAGACATGAAGCAATCCTGAAGTGAGAGATACTTGCACTTACATGGAGATAACTGATGTCTACATACATACAAAATGTCTGTGTTTTTAAAAGATCATTTAAATTTCAAATTTCAAATTCTAATAAAATTAAAATGCATGGAGAATTCTTTAAACATACTCAGTCAATGTCTACCTTGATAACTTAGAAAAGGTTAAGAAAATTGTAAGTTATAATGCATTGCCAACTACCATAGACATTCTGTAAGTAAACTCGCATGATTTCTAAAACTTCGGTTATTAAAGTATAGCATAAACGTCTAATAATGCTTTGCATGAGGCGACAGAATATATTTCTTTTGCGCACCAATTTCATTTTTATTAGTTTCGTACTTTATCTCCAAACAAGAATGAATTGATGCTTACGTACTTTTTTTTTCTTTAGAACTTACAAAGCGAAACTACTCAAAGACTGGAATTAGAAAACCGTCTGGCGATGCTGGAAGAAGAACTTGCTTTCCTCAACGACGTCCATAGTGCCGTAATGTTGCTTTTATTTTTTTCTCTTCCCTGATATTTTTTCTTGCGGAAGAATTGCTATGAAATTTTAGTTATTTCCTTTCACAATTTCTTCGCGGGGTTTTAAAGATTTCTTGAAACAGATATCATCAATTCCGCAATCATAATTAAAGAATCAAGTGGTTAGTTACAGTCATCTAATTTCGTAGACTACCAACCACAGTGTCATTGGCACGCATACCAATAATGAATCTGCAGTTATTTACGGCTTGATCACTTATCTATAACTAAAATACTTATCTCTCAAACGACCCATTACGCATATCGGTGTCTGCCCATTGTTATATAATGATATAACAATGTGCAGACAACGCCAACTTCCCTAAGAAGGAAATAAGCAGTATTGCTTTCATTAATTTACGGCGCTGAGTTTAAATCTCTTCCAGCTGTGTTCGGAATTTGGAGGGAAAATTCTCTTTGATACTATGATAAAAGTCTTCAGTATTGACTGCATTCTTATCCTGGCCCCACAAAAAATATATACCAGCAATTTGCTGTGAACAACAATATATTCTCATATTTTCATTTCTATGTAGCATTAGGTTTTAAATTTATGACAATTTCTCAATAAAATAAACGAATATTGTTTATCTCCATTTTACTTAACGTTTTGTTTTCATTACTCTTTTTGCAGGAATGCAAAGAATATCAAGCAATGTTATCCAAAACACAGAAGATACCCGACTTCCAAGAATCATGGAAGGCCGAAGTTGGAAGTATGGTTGCTGATTTAAGTGCCGAATATGATGCTCAGCTGCAGGCAGCTACTATGGCGATGGAATTTCGACATAAAGAACAGGTAAAGAAATATATAGAAAGAATAAAGATATTTGTAAACTTTAAAACTGTTGGAAACTTAACTATATAAATTGCGTTTCTTTTGCTACTACGCAATCGTTTGGAAATTCAATATTCTTACATAAACCCGTAGAAAGTGTGTTTCTATCGAAAAATTTAAATAATCTTTTTCACATTTTATAGTCACGTGGAACAGCTGCTATCAGACTGTTCTTATATTTAAACCTATTTTCAAATAACATCAATCATGTTGTTGAGAAGTTATTTATGCATTGCTGTTTTGATTTTCTTTGTTTTGAACGGTGTATAATGCAGGGAAGCATGTGGTTTTCCTTTTTTCCATCTATGTATCCACGACTTTACTCTTTCTTCCCTAATTGTTTTGCTTTAATAATAAAACTAAGGAGAATGCAGTGCTTTTTAGTTAGAAAGGATTATTGTAGCAATTTCTCATCCAGAAAACCAGAAGCGTATTTCAGATTTACTTATGATACACTGAACCATCAAAACAAATATCTTGAAATCTACGATCATAGAAAGAAAGCCCTGGATATCAACTTTATATCGATCAATATACATAGTGTTTCATTATGCAAGATCATCTATTTTGTTTGCCGAAACAAGATTTAACGGGATCCTAAAATCATCTATCATTTTCAATCCAGTCATAAATATATCGCAGCCATATCATGAAAGCAAGTCCCAAGATACACTGGGCAATTTTTCTTTACCATGGACTCCATTAAACCAAAGATGTGTGAGTAGAATATCCTAAATGGAAATTTTTTCGAAAGTCTGGTTCTTGCGGGTACATTCAGAAACGCATATGTTGCTATGTATGTATGTAGGTATGAACCACGTGCATATGTATATGTGTACTTATTGTAAATGTCTTTCTAATATCTGTTCCGACTCTTTAAATTCAGATTTCAAAATCACTCCGAGGTGCATAAAATTAAAAAAATAATAAAGTAGCAGTCAAACAGGGGATCGAATTTATTCGACTGACACCTTCTCTTCAAATTTGGTCTCGCAACTCAGAAACAATCCTCAGCATCCTCAACCATAGCCTCCGATATTGCATTTATAAAGAATAAAGCTGACTTAGAAAAGTTGTGGAATAGGTATGATGGGGTAAACTTTAGGATGAAACTGTTCTACTTGTAAATAGTGTTTCTATGAGTTAGTATGGGAATGCCCATGTGTAAGCGGATACACAATTGGGCCTTTATTTGGAGAGGGGTTAGAAAATACAGCTGCAAAAGACACTTGTAGAAATAACACATAGTTGAAAACGAAGATTTACCTCCACCTCCTAAAATGTCAAAACTTATGCCTATAGTATACAGGAGTATTATTACAACTATTGCAAGTTCGGTCAACTCTGAAACACCCTAAAAGAGTACAGGGTAGGACTTTTCTATTAGTTAACAATGTAAGACTCAATTCCAATATTAGAATGGTAAATCGGTTGACATTTACAGCAACTAAAGATGAACAGAAGAGCTTTCTCTGCAAGAATTTCGGTCTCTTAGATTATGAAGAAATTACAGAAATAACCGACCATTGAATTTCCACGCTCTGAATAATCTTTGTGTGGTAAGGCATCATCCGGATACATCCAACACATATGCAGAACAGTCCTGAAAGACACATGCTGAGTGTCCAGGCGATGTTAAGTTGTTGTAGATAGAATTATGCTGACTAGCTGCAATTATATGTGAAACTGAGTTAGCGATCAGTAGAATCCGTCATGGAGATCACACTTTAGCATTCCTTTCTGTTGGGATTGAGATGCTGTTTTACTGTGATGGCAATGGAAAAAATATATTGCAACTGTAGGAGGCAAATTTCATTTGACAGACAACGTAGTTTTCAGACACGACCCATCTTCTTTCAAAATCACTGAGAACGGAAGGAAGACGAGGAACTGTTTGTGTAATTTTGACTTCTTATGCCTAGTTTTCACAACTGGTTTTGTACAACAACTCAACCATTCGTAACTTTTCCTTATAATGACCACTCAGCATTGGTGATTGTGAAAAATGAATACTTATAATTTTTTATTATCCTCATCAGATGCAGAGACTGAAAGCAGGCGCCAAGCCCGAAATGGCTTCTCAAATGTCCACTGAAAACAGGCGTTCACGTATGGAAGCAAGCGATATGTCGGGTCAAGTAGGCGCATATGAAGGTCAGGTAAGGAACATTACATAAATCTATCTATCTATCTATCTATCTATCTATCTATCTATCTATCTATCTATCTATCTATCTATCTATCTATCTATCTATCTATCTATTCACTTATATATATATATATATATATATATATATGTTCATACAGTGAGAATTTACAAAAAAACAAAACAAACAAAAGACGAAGACGGGTGTATAAGCAACAAACAGATGTATTAGTTTAATGCTCGGTAAGTGAGAAGGTCTTTTACGTTTCGAGCTTACGCTCTTCGACAGAAAGGAACATAGAAATAAACAGTGAGAGAAAATAGTAAAAAAGGTTTAGTGGCTAGCGATATATCATGGTGAATGCCGGACAGAAGGGTCACACAGGAGAGATAGGAAGAAGGGAGATAATAAAGTAGTGGTAATCCCAAAACGAAGGTGCATGTGAGTGTGTATGTGAGAACGTTTATGTGCGTGTGGAAGGGGGCTGGTGACCTTGATGTGTGCGTGTGTGCATGTGTAGGTGTGTGGATGATGGTGTGGGTGTTGGGAAGTAGTCAGTGCTAGTGTATGCGGGGTGGTGTAATGTGGTGTGGTGTGGTATGGTGGTGTGGTGGTGTGTGGTGTGGCAAGATGTGTTGTGGTGGTGTGTCGTGGTGTTGGGGTCTGAGGGATGGGAAAGAGTGGGGGAAGCAAAGGTGGGGTGTAAGGGATGGGATGGGAGTGAGATGGGATATATCTATATATATACACACATACACACAAGCACACACATATATATGTATAAGCACACACACACACCCACACACATATATATATTTGTGTTTTGCATACTTAATAAACATACATGCATACATACATACTATTTTACCCCAGTGTCGCCTTGATGGCATGCACTACTCTCTCACTCAATAATAATAATAATAATAATAATAATAATAATAATAATAATAATAATAATATTCTATGTGTTTATATATATACGTATTTATTATATATGCATATGTAATATATATAGGTATATACATAAAAATACATGTACATACATATAGGCACATGCATACATAAGCATATATACATGTATATGAATATATCTATATTTATATATATAAATATGTATATATAAGTACGCATTTACGTATGTATATACTAATACACACACCTTGATATGACACTGGTACCCCATCGGTTACGACGGCGAGTATTTCAGTTGATCCGATCAACGGAACAGCCTGCTCGTGATATTAACTTATAAATGACTGAGCGCTCCTGAGTCACGCGTACTCAATGTAGTTCTCGGGGAGACTCAGCGTGACACAGGTGACAAGGCAGGCTTTTTGAATCACAGTTACAACTGCCTTTTCCTAGCTTTGTGCACTGGTTCAACATGAAACGAAATGACACAAAACGCCGGGATCCAAACTCACCGTTTTAACAGAATGAGTCCCTACACCTGTTTCTGGCTTCATAAGCACTCAAAACTGTAAAGTCTTGATACAAGTTATCAAGTCGTGATTTTATATGGTGTGGGATAGAAAGAAAGATGTTTTCATCAACTGATAATAATAATAACAACAACAACAACAACAACAATAATAATAATGTGTTTTGATAGTTTTTCGTTAATAATTGCATTATTTATCTTGTCTTTATAGATATCAGGTTTGAAAAGTAGAATAAGAGGTCTAGAAATGGAATTGGAGGAAGCCCTGAACGGACGGACAACTGATGCTGCGAACTACAACCAAGAGATTCTTAGCTTGCGTTCAGAGCTGGAGTCAATGTTGACGGAATTACAAGACTTGATGGATACTAAACTGTCCCTGGAATTGGAGATTGCAGCGTACCGCAAACTCCTTGAAGGAGAAGAGGGCAGGTAAATGATAAATATTTAACTTTAAACAAGAACATTCTGGTAGCCTTTCCGTTCTTCCGTGGTTCTCGTCTGCTGATGGAGTCGCAGAGACACTGTTTGGACCACGGGAATAAGAAACGTGGTGGAATTCATCCAATAGGTTTGAACACAGTTGAGAGAGAGAGAGAGAGAGAGAGAGGGAGAGAGAGAGAGAGAAAGAGAAGGAAAAGAGAGAAAGAGAGAAGGAAAAGAGAGAAAGAGAGTGGGGAGTGATAATAGGGAAGTATGAGGCGTAATTGTAGACATGTTTTTTTATTGATCGAAAAACCTAATTTTGGTGGGATTCGAACCCAGGTAAAAAGATGTTCGAAAAATATTGCAACTCTGGTACTTAGTTGAGCATTAGTTGACAATAATTCGTGAGTTGCACTCCGGAGAGCGAGATTGGATAGGGATGAGATATTCTGAGATGAGGAAAAGCAACGGGGATCAGACGATTCCCATTGAACATCGAATTGCATACGTTATTATTTGGAATCTCACTGGTCTGCTTGCACCCTACGAATTATCATCTGTTTGGAAGACATCATCACTCATCAGAAAAGAATTTTATTTCCTGATCTATAAGTAATAACCAGTACTCTTGTTAGACTGACCGGTCCGGAGTATCTTCGACTGAAAATATGTACAATACAGTGAGACCGAATCGGTGTCTCAAAGTCATCTTACAAATTGTGATTTGCGTGAGTTATGAACTTAGATTTGTCTAAAGAGAGGACATATACATCGATGACAAAAACTGCAGTGATCAAATATTCCCGGCTGGTTCTGCCAGAACATATTAAGAATAAATACATACCATATTCTTTGGACTCTTACATTACGTATTTCTAAAAAACATAACTGGGTGATTAAAATATCTTTGGTTGGGATTAGCATGGGACCAAAAAATATATGACAAAACAATGTCTACTGTAAAACCGCTCCAAATTTCGTCTTCTGGTCCACACCCTGGCTGTTTAAACTGCATAGCAAACAACCCCAAGAGGTTTCCTGATCATCTCTCCATTACCACCGTAATACATTTACGCCTCATAAAGAACAAATCAAAATCACTCTCATACACTTCAAATGACAAAAGATACTGTCACTCGTATATTATTCTACAAACCACCAATTATTCTACATTACTCCCAAGAACCGATATGGATATTGGACATTCACACATTGATATACACGTGTGAGCGCATATTGACATCTAATTATCTATGCCTCTATATTCTTATCTACAAATATTTTCAATTACGCATACCACAATCGACCGGTAGGAGGAGTGAACTCAATCTCCGCTAGAATTGGAAGAAAATACAGCCAGATTCCTGTCCGTTCAGACGGTACACTTTAATACAGGAAAATCAAATTCAATGACCTAATCCGAGAAAGCAGTTAACGAGATCACCTTCTTCATCACAAACTTCTTGTATCTACGTCAAACTGAGATTCAACAGCAACAAAACCACATCCGTCTCCAACAACAACGAATATTAAACAATCTACTTCCTGTTTATTTGCATGACAACATCATGGAGATCATTTTCTATTATATTTACATACTAATCTAAAATAATTCTTGAAATTACTTTGAATATATTTAACTTTATAGGATGAGTATGTCTACAGTGATGAGTGGCATGGGTGGATTCACAACGGACGCTGAGAGTGCACTCAGAAGTGCACTACAAAGTAAGTTGAAATACCTTCCTTCATCACTCGTCTCATAAACTGTAAGGTTTCTCTCCCTCTCTCTCTCTCTCTCTCTCTCTCTCTCTCTCTCTCTCTATCTATCTATCTATCAAATACCTTTTCTTTTATACATCATTATACATACATACATACAAAGTTATCAACCACCTCACCAACAACAACACTGAACACCTTTTTGATCTCCATGTGTCTAACACACGTGGACATGCATACAAAGTCAGAAAACAACACAGCTCCCATGACTTTCGGAAACATTTTTTCACGCTCAGAGTTGCTGAAGCATGGAATAAACTGCCTGCGTCAGTTGTTGACTGCCATGACACTGCATCCTTTAAGGCCCTCATGCTTTCCGAAATCCGCCGAAACTACACCTGATTATATATACACTTTAGATGAGTTGTAGTGCACCTGAGCACTGTACACAATTATTATTATTATTATTATTATTATTATTATTATTATTATTATTATTATTATTATTATTATACATACAGGTACTCTGACTTGTGCAACAAAATCTCATCTTGAACCCCTACAGAACATCAATTATCCTTTGATAACTCTCTGGCCTAAGGAAGCCCAGTGAATTCAAATGATGTCCTTCTTGTCAAAAAAGGTGACCATCATGAGGGTTTGGTGTCTTATATCCGCGACAAACAGATTCTCGACTCACACAATTGACTCCATAAACAATATGGAGTACTTCATAAGTCTGTCTAGCGTTTCACGTTTCCAAATTGTCTTCATTTCGGAACTGCATTCTACGAACTAGTCAGCCATGTCAAGCAGAGTTTAGTGGTGGTGGTGGTGGTGGTGGTGGTGGGGTTACAATCACTCCTTCAATCAGGTCAGCTTCATAGTTGTATTGTAATGAAATACTTAATTTACAATAAACTATGAGTTATAACAACCTCTCCTTAAAAAGTACCGAAGTATCAAACCTGCAATGCAACACGTGGGTGTATGTATGTATGTATGTATGTATGTATGTATGCATGCATATAAGCGCAGGAGAGGCTGTGTGGTAAAGTAGCTTGCTTTCCAACCACATGGTTCCTGGTTCAGTCTGACTGCGTGAAACATCGGGCGAGTGCCTTCTACTATACTCTCGGGCCGACGAAATACTTCTGATTGGATTTGGTCGACAGAAACTGAAAGAAGCCCGTCGTATATATATATATATATATATATATATATATATATATATTATATATATATATATATATATAATATATATAGATATATACACAAATATCTATGCATATATATGCATATATATGCATATATATACATATATATGCATATATATACACAAATATATATATATATACATATATATACACACATATACATATGTGCGTGTATATATTTTATATTTTATCTAGTTTCAGCTCACGGGCTGTGGCCATGATGGGGCACCGCCATTCATATATATACACACAATAAATATGTATATATATGAATGTATATATATGAATGTATACATATATGTATACATTTATATATAGTACATATGTATGTATGTAATGTATATAGAGATTAGATAGATAGATAGGTAGGTAGATAGATAGATAACCATACGTATATAGGTATACTTACTTCTTGAAACATAGTCAATATAAGTTTTTCAATTCTTGTGTTTATTCGTTTTTGTAACCTAACAATGTAACAGATTGTATAAGCAACAATCCGAGACGTTACAAGAGAATGTGGCGCCCCAACAAGGATGGAATCTCGTTTCTATTGATTGCTGGAAGTTAGCTTTTGGAATGACACTGGCGACCATTATTGGTTATAATGTTTCTTATTTGTATATACATTCTTATATATTCGCTACTTGCATCAATAGCTATATGTATAACGCATAAATACACACGCGTGCACGCATGTATACAGTTTATAAAATTCATACTTATGGACATTTTCTTTCCAAGGTAAAGTGACTATGAGTCGCTCTACAACCGGCAATGTGGGCGTCGTGGAATTAGAATCCGATGGAAGATACATTGAAATTCAGGACCTTACTAAGTCCTCAAGGGTAAGTCCAGCTTGGTGTCTTTCTTTCTGTTGTTACATTAGGCTTCGTGACAAATGCAACGCATCGCATAACATGTTCAAATACATACGTTACAACGCTGAAAAGGTCATAATGTGTGCATGACGAGAAGCACACTACTGCTTGCTCCAAATGCCTCATCGAAGACGCACTAATCTTCATCACACACACACACACACACACACACACACACACACACACACACACACACACGCACACACACACACACACGTACACGTTCACAGATATAGAAATCTATTTAACCTCTGTCACGTCTCATAGCATTCGTTATCTACGTAATTTATAGTCATCGTTATTCCTTCTGCAATGTATAATGTGTTTGCTCTTTCTAATTGCAGAGCCCAACTAACATAAAGAACTGGACATTGACCCAAAGGCTAGAAAATGGCAAGACCAACGTCCATACATTTACCAACGGTGATGTGTTTTCTGTTGGTAAAAATATGGTCAAAGTAAGTTTATGCTGTTTTTAATAACATTATTATTCTCATGTTAACTAGATATTAGATATGATAAGCGCCAATTTAAATCGATAAAAGTGGAGGCAGAGCAATGAAGAGAATGGAATCTCATTGATGGGACTCAGCACATCCCATGGCTCTCTAGAGCAATATTAGTTATATGGTTGCTGATATGTCTGCTAATTTATTTCCATTACATCTGACCCATGTGAGCATGCAAATGTGGACGTGAAAATGGTAAAGATGACGATGACAATGATGATGCGGGTGATGATGCTACTGCTGCTCCTACTGCTGCTGCTGCTGCTGCTGATGATGATGATGATCACGAGGGTGGTGATGTTGATTCAGTTACATTGCAGCCGTGTTGCTAAGAATGTTTCCAAGCTGTGCCTATATCCCTTACTTTAAAACCATTAGCAGTTAATTCGAAATGGATGCCACTTCTTTGTCGACTGCAGAAACGACGGACAAGAAAACAGTTGCTAATCCTTGTCTTCAATCAAAATTGTTAGAGCCGTGGACACATTGCCAAGTAATATTCGTTCTACTTTTTCACAGTCTTAGTTCAAATCCCGTTAATGTCTATTTTACCTTACCTTATCTCGGGTTGATAAATTGCATAAATTACTATTTACGTACTGACGATGATAACATCAACTGACAACCTTCTCAATAATGTTTCATCCATTTTGCCTTGGCAGAATCGTTAGGGTGTCCCAAAAATGTCCTTTGGCATTTGTTTTTGGCTCTTTTTTTTCGCATTTTCAAATCTTGCCGTATTCAACATTTCCGTTCACCACTTCGAGTTTATAAAATAAAGTACAAGTGAAAACCCGGAGTCCATGTAATCGACTAAACCTCGTGTTCACATTTTTGATTATTGTTGATAATGTTATTATAATCGATTCCTTTATATCCATCTTTAGGTTTGGGGATCAAAACACGGTTCTGGTCAAGATGGCATTGTATCATCAGTCGCTGAATGGTCTAAAATGACAATGCCATCGGTAATTACTTTGAAAGACGACAAGGGCAAGGTAAGATCCCCTAATTCATTGCTTTAACTCTCTCTCCCACTCCTCTCCACTATATCTTTTGGGTACTCCATGCACTTCGTTAGTGAATGAGATAATATCAACGTTGTTATTTACCCTGGTTTGCTACCAATAGTAGCCAAATATCTCTGACATACCATCCTACATAACGCGAACATATTTTATTTACGGAAAGAAAAATGTGAAAGAATCTGTTATGCTGTCATAAGTTCAATATTTCGTTGTCAAATTCACTTAATATTTAAAGGGTTAGAAGCACTCAGTGTCAGAGAGAAATGAAGTGTAGTCAAAATAACTAATGGAATGTTTCATTTTAACTTGTTAATGTAAGGAGGAGAGAAAATATTCTGACCACAAAACCCCTGTGAATAGTTTCGTTATACACAGACTAAAATGTCTCTGTCTATTCATTGTTTTATATTCAATCTTTTTTCATTTTTCAGGAAAGCGCTGTCCTCACGATCAAATCGAACGCATGAACGATGTAGTTCTCCTGCTGAACTTGTGTGCATTTTGTCTCAGCTGAAAAGTCCCCGTTTTTGTTAAAGTTAGCACCAAGTTTCATAAAGTCCCTTTTTTCATATCTTAATAATGATTTCGATAAAATAATCCTTCTAAAGTAAACTTCTAAGCACTTCAAATTTTCTGTTTTAAATTGCTCACATGATTATCTAGAATTTGCGATGATTAAAAAAATACAGTTCTTAAAACAATATATTTTGCAACACGACTGCACAATTATCATATATTAACAAACGCTTCAGCTTGATACTTTTGGTGATCATGATTTCAATAAAGCCTATTACCTAGCTACTATGACAAACAATATACTTTCTGTTTTGCTCCCAAATGCTTCATACTTAATGATACTTCTCACTATAAAAGCGCAAATTTATCAAGAAAAACACGCAGCGACATCTGACGAAAATATGATAAAATTTTCTTCCATTATAGTGAACAGTATTTGTTTTTGTATTTACAATCTTGTATTTCGTAATTTAATTTCGAGGATCTTTTTGTTAAAATGTATGAAAAAAGGGCAATAAAATATTTTTAATATATATAGTTTTTGTATGCTTTTTTAATCACCTTTAAGCAATCTCCTTTTTTAATTTCGAGGATCTTTTTGTTAAAATGTATGAAAAAAGAGCAATAAAACAGTTTTAATATATATATTTTTGTATGCTTTTTTAATCACCTTTAAGCAATCTCCTTATTGTAATTATTTTCTAAGGGCAATATGAAGCATAATCGATAGAATCGATTAGAGTTTCGTTCTATTTATTCCACATCATTTTATGTCACTGTTCAAATTGTATCGAGGAGAGCGTTCCCTTTCGTCCTGCACGTGTCAGTACAATAAAGAATCAGTCGAGAGCTTCGATTCCATTTCACAGCCACTTGAACAATTATCTTCTAAATTGTTCTTGTGTTGACGTATAGTTTACTAACGGGGGTTTAGTCAACAACTGATGGGAAAGGACGCCACGTGGGGATTTATATATCAACGCTCACGCATGCACTCACACTGTGTTTGAAATACATAACTCTTTTACTCTTTTACTTGTTTCAGTCATTTGACTGCGGCCATGCTGGAGCACCGCCTTTAGTCGATCCCGGGACTTATTCTTTGTAAGCCCAGTACTTATTCAATCGGTCTCTTTTGCCGAACCGCTATGCTACGGGGACGTAAACACACCAGCATCGGTTGTCAAGCAATGCTAGGGGGACAAACACAGACACACAAACACACACACATATATATATATATACATATATACGACAGGCTTCTTTCAGTTTCCGTCTACCAAATCCACTCACAAGGCATTGGTCGGCCCGGGGCTATAGCAGAAGACACTTGCTCAAGATGCCACGCAGTGGGACTGAACCCGGAACCATGTGGTTGGTTAGCAAGCTACTTACCACACAGCCACTCCTGCGCCTATAAGTATACCTTTGTAACATATTTCAGTGTTACGCCCGATAAAATTTCGTAGAATGCAAAACTGCTTAGTTTAATTGAAGACACCGACGACATAGCTTCGTGAATTGTTTGCTGTCTGTGAGACTGTGAATAAATGCAATTGCAAGTAAATGTAATTTCAAGAATGTGTTCAGCTGAGGCCCTCAAATGGAGAATCCCTGGTATATTTACGAAGCCACTGAACGATATTATCTGGATTATGTGAATCGGTTCTTGAAGGATTCCAGCTTTTCTGATGCTCCATAGTCTAAAACATTTACAATAATGGGCCCAAACGAATATTACGAGACTCTACTCCATATATACATACATGCATACACACACACATACATACATACATACGTGCATACACACACACATACATACATACACACACACATACATACATACATACATACACACACATACATACATTCATGTATGCATACACACACACATACACACACACATACATACATACATACATACATACATGCATACACACACACATACATACATACATACACACATACATGTATACATAATCAACAAAGCTGTGATGGTCGTGGTGCGAGAGCATAGGAGGAATCTAGTTTCAATGTGACTAGGCTACAAGAGAGCTTTTGATTCTGTTCCCCACTCATGGGTGCTAAAAGATCTTCAACTTGCTAAATTTCCAGTGAGTGGAGTCAAAGACATAACTGACTTGACTTCATCCTGGCCCACCACCTTGAAATTAATTACAAAGTGTGACAGCATTATCACCGATAGAATTCAGTATCGCAAAAGCATATTTCAAGGGGACAGCCTCTCCGTGATGTTGTTTATACTTTCTGTAAACCCCTCGTCGTTCACGCTAAAGTAGAACGAAGGATATCTCTCTGGCTCACAAGGAAACAGGAATACCAAAATTACATACTTTTTCTTTGTGGATGACTTGAAAGTTAATGCAAAAAATATGCACGAGTTGAAAAAGAACTTTGATCAAGTTACAACATTCTCAAAGGATGTAGGGCTGGAGTTTGGTCAGGATAAATGTTGTTAAATGGTTGTGAAAGGAGGGAAAACTGTAAGCCGGACTAGCAACATCTCCATCAATGATCTTACTGTTTCCCTTATATCTGAAAAGAACTGTTACAGGTGTCTAGGGTTGGATGAAAACCTATCTTACAATGGCACCTGTAACAAAACATGTGTGACTAAAGAATATTACAGACAAATAAAGAAAACTTGAACCTCAAAACTCGCTGCATTCAATAAAACAGTGGCTCACAATGTGTTTGCGGTGCCAGTACTCATACCAACATTTGGGCTGCTTGATTGGACACTTGAGATTCGAATAATTGATGTGAATACCCGGAAAATACGAACAAGTACACTTAATTTCCACATAAACAGTGACGTAGACTGCCTCTTCCCGAAACGAAAATAGTTGCAGAGGCTTAAGATCGATCCAAAATGCTTTTGAATGTCGTTATTCTATCCAAATTACAAATTCAGGTTTATACCGGTAATTATTGGAGCCCTGGGATACGCAGCACCCTGCCTACATACCAATCTTGAGAAATTAGGCTTCTCAAAACCAGAAAATTCGACTACTACAGATCCATTCCATCAGTAGGACTGAAAATTCTGTAAAACTCTAAGGAATTAATCATTTAAATATATATGAGTGGCAGGAGTGGCTGTGTGGTAAGTAGCTTGTTTACCAACCACATGGTTCCGGGTTCGGTCCCACTGCGTGGCACCTTGGGTAAATTTCTTCTACTATAGCCCCGGGCCGACCAAAGCCTTGTGAGTGGATTTGGTAGACGGAAACTGAAAGAAGCCCGTCGTATATATGTATATATATGTATATATATGTGTGCGTGTATGTTTGTGTTTGCCCCCTTAGCATTGCTTGACAACCGATGCTGGTGTGTTTATGTCCCCGTTACTTAGCGGTTCGGCAAAAGAAACTGATA
>NC_043017.1:3825419-3835419 GCF_006345805.1 Octopus sinensis | reverse complement strand
ATGTTCTGTGTGACGGCAACTCGATCTACCTTTATAGGTGTGTGGCTGGCTGAGGATGTATTGCGATTATGCCTAGAGTTAACTGAAGCGTGAAGATGTGCTACTTACACAATTTCTTTTATTCTTTCGCTTTACATTTCTTTCTTGTCAACCGTACATTTCTTTACATTAGTCTTTTAAGCAAGTGTATGAGGGTGAATGAAATATTAAAGAAAGGGAAAAAAACAACTTTTTTGTCATATTATATGTCCTACACAGTGCATCTCCCACTATTACTCTACTCTCACTTTTTGTTCTCCTTCATCTCTCTCTTTATCTATCCCCACTTCTCTTTCTCTATCAATAAGTCCCTCCCACCATTTGCACTCTCACTACAACTCTTCTTTGGCACATATAAAACAGGAGAACGCCTTAGACTTGGTCACTTCGCAGTGTCGGAAAGCAGGTTGTAAATCGTTCTGCAGAATTTTCTCAGTGTCCCGTTCTTTTCCCATACAGTGAAAAGTTTCTTATTCCATTGCAGTATTTGAATAACAACAACAAATATGAGTCAAGTTAGCACAAAAACCAGCAAAACAACTCGAAGGAGTAGAAGAGGTCCAAGGAGTAGTATTCGTATGGGGTCTCAATATGGTATGTCTATGGCAACTAATGTCCGTGCTGCACCAATTTCTCTGGCCTCTGGAGTGGCAGCACAATCTTCCCAAAGAAGTGTTGCTGAAATGAAAAATAGCAGCCAAAAGGAAAAGAAAGATCTGCAAGGTTTGAATTGCAAACTTGCCGAATTCCTTGAAAAAACACGTATGCTGGAGGCTGAGAATAAACATCTTAAGGAACTCTTAAATAGATCTCAAGTTGAATTTAACATTGATGTGATCAAAATATCATACCAAGAGCAGCTGGAGGACTTAAAAGGAATCATCGAAGACAAGGATAAGGAACTTGCAGCTGTAAAGTCCAAGAATGAATCGCTTGAAGAAGAAGTCGAAGATTTGACTGAACAGTAAGTAAAATTTTCCGTTAATTTTCCCGCTCCTTTATTAAGTCGTTTGAAACTTCTACGCATCATAAACGTTTATCTTAAAGATGCGGCCATTTAATTAAGCTACTCTCATTTCCTTTTAAGTCTCTTTCTCCATATCCTGTCTTAAGTGAATCTGAACATTATTTTTAGGCATTTAGCACTTAAAAATTTAAGATTTGCAACAATTAATATACCACTACAAAGCACAGAAATATTGCTTGGTCCGCGTTGCAGAACAAAACCTCCCGTGCCATTCTCATATTGTTTAAATATATAGAACTGGAGGGTTCTACATTTTTGAAAAGAATCTTTATACAGCTCGACGTTTAGAACAACAAGCAAGAAAGTGGTTGAGAGACATCTCACAAAGACATATTAAACGGATTCAGCTAAATTGGCAACGTCCAGATGAAAAACATGTGAGACTAAGTCGGACATATCTATCGATAAGGTTCAAGTTTAAATTGATATAATGAAATTGCTAGCCACCCTAGCTTTCATTTAGAGTGCAAGTTAATCTAAAGTGATTGCTTTATTCAATTAGTCCCCTGTGGGTATTATTATGAATGATTTCTAGTCTGTGTAAAGCTAAGATACAACTTAAACCCCTGATACGTTTAACTAAGCCTCCAATAAACAGACTTACTCTTGACTTGTGAAATCATTCTCTCTGCATCACCCCACGGTTCTAATGTCAATACTACTGTATGATTTACAAAACGAGCCATCAAGACGATGATAATGTCTGAATAAATTAACATAGTGTATGAACATAAAAGATAATATTTCTGTCGTCAAAAATGTGTTTTCTCGAACTGGTTGATTTAGGAAATATTAGTGAAGACTCAAGCGGGGAAAAGGTTTTTTAAATTGAGAAATAGGGAAATTGTGTCGAACCAAACCTGTGATGGCTAAACAATAAAGAAGCTACTGTAGTGTAATTCAGTGTCAACGACACTTGACCCACTCATACCACCGACAACTAGCGACATTGAAAGATGTTGGCTGATTTGAATTTATCAGTGATCTGTTGAATCCAGTTCCAAGAATTTTTACGACCTGTTGCAGGAGGTGATGCCTTGCATTTCAGACATTAAAAAATTCAATCTGCTTTAGATGTTTTAGAAAGCTAATAACGAATGATACCACTTGTTTTGCGAATACTGTCCACTAACAGAAGACATCCACTGCACAGGTTGTATATATTGTATCATACTTTAACTCTATGTGGACTGAGATCCCCGTTGACAAGACTCAGATTGAATAAAGTGTTAAACACGGCATCCAAATTAGTACCTCCAGTTGTCTGTAGCTCTTGAATTTGTTGAGCATATAATTTCTCAGGACCTGGTCAAATTGATGTAGACACCCAATGAAGTTCGATAACACTGGGCAAAAAAAAAAAAAGTCTGCTACCCAAACAAACGGTGCTCTGCTACACTAAATCGAGTTCGCTGATTCTGAATTGCTGCAGCACGTTTGGATTTTGAGTTATGCGCATAATTTTATATTAATACTATATTAGAATCAGGAATAATTAAGTAAATAATTATTATATTCGTCCTGCATATAGTAAATTTATGTTCAAGGTAAATGGTATTATAATGGTATATAGTATATTTATGTTAAGGGAATACTCACTGTTGTTTTTGATCTGCTCAGCTCAGAAATGCTTGAGTTACTTGCTCTTGCACTAATGCATCGTGCTGGTCTCCCGTTGTAGGAACCAGCAGTAGTCACTCATCATGTGTCGATTGAACCGACGTTGATACCTCGTTTCCGTCTCACATATATGCTTGTGGAACCGCTCACCATGCTCATTATTACGGACACCAAGATTCGTTGGTAAAAACTCGAGATGAGAATGCAAGAAGTGCATTTTAAGGGACATTCGGCATCCCATTCTTTCATATGCTGGTAGAATGTTTATTAAACCAGCATAGTTTTCTACTCTGCGAATCCCATGCCGTCAGCTCAACTGGATTCTGTTTCCTTCTGAATTTGCTATCAGATATCAATTCTCTGATCTCGGATCCAATGAAAATGCCTGCTTTCTGTTTTGCGTCACTTTTCTCTGTACCAAATTTTAATTTTAGTTACTGGAAGCCACAACCATCGTGTGTCATTGCTTTTACGAAGTTTTTTTATGAGACCGAGTTTGGTATGAAGGGGTGGAAAGAAGATCTTTTACGGGTCTACCAGTGGCATAAGCTGCACATTGCACCGACAAACCATGCGCTCATCTCTTTTAGGCCAGTCGTTTGCAGTTTAACGATTGCTGTCGAAGCGGCTGTTCCAAACACACAAGAAGCACATATTTTTGGTAAATCCCAGCTGCAGTCCCAGGAGGAGGGAAATCACCTTTAAATCACCACAAATATTCCGCTTGTGAACTGAGTAATTAACTCCTTTCAGAAAGAGTTCTATCGATTCATAAGTTTCTTTCCATACCGACAACATGACCCACAGGAATGGAAGGTTTTTCATTACCATTGTGTGACAACACAGCTTTGAGGCTAACCTTACTCAAGTCTATGAACAATCTCTGTTCGTTAGCGACATGCACGTGTCCTAGATTTGCACACAATACGTCAGCACTATCTGCTGAAACCCCCTTCGGTCATGACTGACCAAGGGATTGCACCTAGAAAGTTACCCTCCCAGGCACAAGTCCGGGCAAGGTTGTTTATGGAAGACCAGTAGTCGCCCATGCATACCAGCCTCTCCTCTCCACGCCACCAGTGTCATCCAAGGGAAAAGGCAAAGGGGCCGATACAGCTTGGCACCCGTGACGTCGCAACTCATTTCTACAGCTGAGTGAACTGGAGCAACGTGAAATAAAGTGATTTGCTCAAGAACACAACACGTAACACGGTCCGGAATTCGAACTCACAACCTCACGATCGTAAGTGCGACGCGCTAACCACTGAGCCATGATAAACTAAATAATGAACTTACTCATCGTTTGTTTTATTGTTGCTATTTTCTTTAGTTTTGAATTAAGACCGCTTCCATTTATAATGCGGCTTATACATAGCCAAAAGTATAGTTATAATCATGCGCAAGTGCATAACTCAAAATCCTGACGTGTTAGAACGGTTCTGAGTACAGATTCGAAATCAGAATCTTCGATTTAGTCTAAAATACCTGCTTTTACCCCATTAACAAAATCTTTGTTTTCCAGTGTAATCGATTGAGCCTGTTTACCATTTTTTTCAGTCTTCATAGAAATAGTTAAATTTGTCCTGTTTATATATGTACAACATGATTTATATATATTCACAAGGATTGTATATTATTTCTTTAGAATAGGAAAGATGGTAGTTTAATTTAATTTGTCCTACAAGTTCCAAGAGATAGTAGTTTTCTTAGAGTCTATCACTTCCTTTCTTCTTGGTTCTCTTTTTTAATTGATTACATATGTTTGTAAATATCTATCGGTCACCGGTGCAGATTACTTTTCGACTATACACAAGGCCGTCGGCCACAGAGAATTTAATAAGTCCCTGTAAATTACAAGCATTTTGTTTTATCATTTTCGAATAAATGAGAGAAGACTAAACTGAGGTGAATGAAGCACCACATTTAGTAGTATTCTACTTTTGATAAAAACACTGTAAATATTGCAAATAGCTTCAAAAAAGTAATACAAATTGGAATCGGATGTTTTCCGTTGTGGGCTCACATGTGGACCTTTTCGAATTTAATGAAAATATTCACATTTGGTTTATTGATGTCATTTTTCGTGCTAAATCCGACCTTAGGATCCAAGAAACGAATATAAATTGGGATCTCCTCGGTTGTGGGCACAGAATTGGATATTTTAAAAGTAAGTGAAAGCTTTCACCTTTGGTTTATTGAAGTAACTTTTCAGGCCGAATCCGAATTTAGGATTTATTTATTCCAGCAAACATTTTAAAAAAATGGCACAGGGTATAATTTTCAACTTATTGCTAGTGGTGTCCCACTTTTCGAATTAATAAACACTTGCCGAGATATTGTGCTGGTGTTTGCGGTGGTGGAAATGTTACATCCGTAATCGAAAACACGGCAGACTACAGAAGACTACAGTTTTGCTTGTAACTATGTAAACATGCCCCCAATGTGAGGCTTACTGTCATGCGTATAGTAGTGGCTTTCGATTGGCCAACATTACCAAAAATGTTTACAATTCTTAAAAGCTTTTAACTTTCATTTATTAATTCATGAACCTCATTTTCTCAATTTACAAATAGTTGGAAAGAAATAAAAAAAAAAAACGAAATCTGTGACAGCAAACGAAAGGATCAATACACTGTAATTAGCAGGTAGAAAACCTGCAGATTTTTATTCTGAAATGATGCATTTAAGGTTTTATAAGCGGATTCCATTTTGTGACAAAAGTCTTCGTTAAAATCATTAAGAAGATGGTGTTATCCCCCCCCCCAAAAAAAAAAGTCTGTTCTTCAAGCGAACACATTTAATTCCATCTATTAAAAATATTATACCTTTCTAAATTAATTATTATCTATTGGACAAATAGTCAGTTCCGAAATCCACTGGATTAACTGAATTCGAAATTAACGTAATATTTATAAACACGAATTTCTCATTCAGATAGAGAGAAATATCCATTCTCCAAATTGTGCAAAGGAGAAGGATATAGTTAACAGTTGTAGAGAGCTTTATTTACTTACAGCTTATGAATTATACTTAACTCTGTACCAGCATATAACTAAGTAAGTTTGGATATTGTGTACTACGCTTGTGTTTATGAACTTGCGATGATAAGATCTGAAAGACTAAACCTAGGGTAATATCCATCCATTAGAGATTATTGTTGCTAAGTCCGATATTGAGACTGAACCCGCCAAAGTTCCATTCGTGAACAGACTGTCTTAATTTTGTTGATCAATGTGTACGACCATTGCCTCGGTATGGAGCAATTATACAGATATTTAGATGCTATGGTTTGTAGGACATTCGACCATGTAAAAGTGACTCTCTCATCTGGTTTCCCACTGTATGTGTATTTATTCACAAATATATATTGTTCTTTCCATATATACAGAGGCCTAAGCAACTTCACTGATATATTTATTAGTATAAGAAGAACTTCTTATTAAATATAATTCCAACAAATATCTTTAACGTTAAGTTTCTTAACAAAAATATTATGAAAGTGTGACGTTTTGGTTGCTATTCATCTATTTTTCAAAATTTGTATAATATTGTTAGTATATTCTTGTTATTATATTAACCGTGTCTGCTGGTCACATCAATCTCTACATAGCATAAATAATATTCTTTAGCAAAACATTTTTACTATTTTTCTGTTAGGTTGCGCCAAGTGCAGGACGAAAGAGACAGACTGCAAGCGGAAATCGATGGATTACACGATGAAGTTGCCCAACGCATTGCAGACAGCGAAACCAGCAGAAGGAGGACAAGCGAATTGGAGAAGCAACTTGTTGACTGGAAGAATAGATATGGCATTCTTGATGGTCAAATGGCCGAACTTAGAACGGTATGTTGCAATACTTTGAATCCGTAATCTCTATCCTGCTCTCTCTCTCTCTCGAGTATCCGCGCACTCATGCATACACATATTGCAAACACATACGTATATTCATATACAAATAAATATATACACATGTGTACGACCATTTAGAACTCGGTATGGAGCAATTATACAGAGGGAGGAAAGATGAAGTGGAGAAGCAACTTGCAGATTGGAAGAAGAGATATGGCATTCTTGAGGCTCAAATGGCCGAACTTAGAGCGATATGTTGCACTACTTTGAATTCGTAATCGCTTTCTTGTTCTCTTTCTCTCGATTGGCCGTAAACTCACACACATACAGATTGCAAAGAAATACATATATACATATACAAATACATAAGCATGTGTATATATAACGTCGTGGCACTCCGTCGGTTACGACGATGAAGATCAAATTAAACTTATCTTCATTTAGAGGCATATTGTTCTTTTTCGCCCGGACCACAGCAAACAGATTCGACTGAAGGAATGCTTGGTCTTCCGTACCGTTTATGGGCCTTCTGGAGTTTGGAATCATCTGCAAAGATTTTCAATGTAGAATGTTTGATGGCATCTATTATGTCATTGATGTACATAATGAAGAGGAGTGGGCCCAACACAGCACCTTGTGGGACACCACTACTGACTTTCGCTGAGCTTGATCGGATTCCACGTATATATGTAATTGTTTATATATTTATATATATGCATGCGTATCTGTCTGTCTACCTATCTATCTAACTATATATGTATACACACACACACACACATATATATATATATACATATTTATTAATATATATATATATATATATATATATATATATATATACATATATACATGACCGCGTGTGCATCGCTGGCGATTTTCTTTCTCTGTCCTCCGTTCTTTGGATTTTTTCTATATTTCTGATGATGAGCTCCACTCGAAATGTGAAATCCTCTTTCTTTTCCACGCGTTGTTGTTTTATCTTCCTTGTTCTTGTTTCGATTGACTATACACACACACAACACACACACACACACACACATATATATATATATATATATATTTATATGTATGTATATACCGGAGGAAGCACATAGATATGAAGCAAGGTGGAAAAAATAATACTCGAATACTGGAGGTAGAGTAATGTTTAATTAATGAAACTGCAAAGACATCACAAAGCTGATAGTTAAGCCGAAACATCTGGCTGCTGCTTCAAGCGTATCATTGATGTTCTGGATGTCCTCAAGTGTATGAGCAACAAGGGTAAAATCGTCTGCAAAAAGTTAGTCTCTTATTGTCTTTAGTTCTTGCTTTGAAAAGCCATTGGTTGAAGATACGACCTGTTGTTCTATATTCAATACATCTTCAATATCAAAAATGGCACAATCCAGCAATACTGCAGAAAAAAGAGGAAAAAAGAAAAAGTACAACTTATGCTTTTGCCAAAACACAATATTGTTTTGTACCTTTTTTAACAACAAAATTGAGATTGGCCGCCATTTGAAGGAATAGATGCTTCCATGTCCTTTTGTAGCGACGCCATGACACTTAGCATTTGCTCGGGAACCTTGATCATGGATGGAGCAAACAAAACAAGATGTAGCCATATACTGAACCTAATCCACCTTGATAAACTAGAAACAGTTAATAAATCCGTAAAGAATATCGCATTGCCAACTACCGTAGTCATTCTGTAAATAAAATCTTGTGATTTCTAAAAGTTCGGTTATTAAAATATAGCAAAACTTCTAATGATATTGTACAAAACACGACAGAATATACTTCATTTGCGAACCAATAACATTTCTCTTATCTTCGTACTTTATCTTCTATCTGGGATGAATTTTCGATACTTACGTAAAAGATATTTTATAAAAAATAATAATAACAGCGTAATTTTCTTTTCTTTAGAACTTACAAAGCGAAACTACTCAAAGACTGGAATTAGAAAACCGTCTGGCGATGCTGGAAGAAGAACTTGCTTTCCTCAACGACGTCCATAGTGCCGTAATGCTGCTTTTATTTTTATTTTCTCTTTCCTGATATATTTTCTTGCAGGATAATTGCCATGATAGTTTTAGCTATTTTCTGTTATATTTTTCTTCACAATGTTTTAAGGCTTTCTGAGAATCAGATAGTTTCATTTGCACAGTCATAAATAAAAACCCACTACTTTTCAAGAGATCAGTTACAGTTATCTGACCAAGTTGGCAGGCCACCATCCACAGTGTCAGTGGTTCATATGCAGATAAGTAATCTGCGATTATCTACGGCTTGATCACTCATCTCTAACGAGAATACTTATCTCTCAAATTACCCGTTACACCTATCTGTTATTACAGGTCAGCAACTCTCAAGAGAGTTGAACAGCAGAAGGTCTTCAGCGAAGAAACCCTACTTAGGCAAGTGATTCGGCTCATGAGGGGCCGGGGCGCATCCAGGTCACAACTCCTATGTGCCCTTCAGCTGACACTTGTTTGCACGTTTGATAAGATATTAAAAATGTTCAATATTGACAGCATTCCTGCTCTGGCCCCGAATAAGATATATATACCAGCAATTTACTGTCAACAATTTTGTATGTTCATATGTTCATTTCTATTTAGCATTACGTTTTAAAAATATGAAAATTTCTCAACAAAAAAAAATATGAAAATTTCTCAATAAAAAAAAATTCTTTATTTCCATTCTACTTACTGGTTTGTTTTCCTTACTATTTGCAGGAATGCAAAGAATACCAAGCAATGTTATCCAAAACACAGAAGGTGCCCGATTTCCAAGAAACATGGAAGGCCGAAATTGGAGGTATGGTTGCTGACTTAAGCGCTGAATATGAGGCTCAGTTGCAGGAAGCTACTAGGGCGATGGAATGTCGACATGCAGAACAGGTAAAGAAATATATAGAAAGAATAAAGATATTTGTAAACTTTAAAACTGTTGGAATCTTAATAGGGGATCGAATTTATTCGACTAACACCCTCTCTACAAATTTGCTCTCGTAATTCAGAAATGATGCTCAGTATCATCAACCGTAGCCTCCGATATTGCATTTATAAAGAGTAAATCTGACTTAGAAACGTTGTGTAAATCTGACTTAGAAAAGTTGTGTAAAACGCATGACAGTGTAAATTTTTGGATGGAACGGTTTTACTTGTAAATGAGTCCGTGTCGACATGCACGTTTGTAAGTGGATACAAAATAGGGTCTAGTGTTAGAAAATATAGCTGCAAAAGAGATTTGTGGAAATAACAACATAGCTTAAAACGAAGAGTTACTCCATTGGCCCCAAATGCCAGGCCTTGTGCCTACAGTAGGAATGATTATTATTTAGACATTACAAGTTCTGTAAACTCTGAAGCATCCTGAAGAATACAAGATGGTACTCATCTGCCTGTTGACAATGCAAGATTCAATTCCAATATTTTTCGTTTTTTAGGAAGCCAAGTGCACAAAGTACTGCAGAA
>NC_043017.1:3815419-3822919 GCF_006345805.1 Octopus sinensis | reverse complement strand
GACACACTTTTGAGACAAAAGGCATAAGAAACGCGGTAGAATCCATCGTTTAGATTTCATTAAAGCTGAGAGAAAGGAAGAAACAGAGACATGGAGTGAGAGAATGAGAGGAGGAGAGAGAGATCCGAAAGGGATGAGATATTCACAGATAGCGAAATAGTAGAGCGATCAGATTACTGATATTGAAGACTGAATTACATAAATAATCTACAATGATACAGCTCAAAACTTCATCTTCTGCTCTACACCTTATTGTCACAACTGCATAGCAAACAACATCCACGTTTCTTTCCCTCCACTTCCCTATTCTCACCGTAATACACTTACACATAACGAACAAATGGAAATCACTCGCATATACTTCAAAAAGAGATTCAACATTAAAAATCATCAACAAAAGTGCAGCATATTATTCTACAACACTACAAATCACACCACAATATCACTAATAACCAATATGAACATGGGAAACATGTCCATTAACACGTACGCACACACACACATACACACACGCTCTCACACACACACTCACACGCACAACAATACTCACACCAAAACACACAAAATAGCGACTGAATTTTTTTACCGTTCTGAGTCACTGACATCTTTAATTTCGCATATCACAATTACCCGGTTTGTAAAATCATGGTTTGCTAGATCTGATAGAAAAGGCAGCCAGATTTCAATATGTTCCCGCGCTACACTTTTGTGCAAGAAACGCAAATTGAACGATATATACCTATTTCTTTATTACCCACAAGGGGCTAAACACAGAGGGGACAAACAAGGACAGACATGGGTATTAAATACCGACAAAGAAAACGACGAGATTACCTTTTCCCAACACGAGCCTTTTCTGTCTCGGCTAAACTAAAGTTGAAACTCAACAAACCACGACAGCAAATACGAAACAAACTTCATCTTGTTGGAGACGATGATTCGTTATATGTACATAGCCATTCATATCATTTGTGCCATTACATGAAATGTATTTTTCTTTTGCAGGGTGTCTTCAATGATGACCAGTTTTAGTGGACGTCAAACAGAGGCTGAGTCTGCACTAGCAGCTGCACTCGGAGCAGCAAGTGAGTTGCATTTGTTTTCTCTGTATAATATATACATGTATGTAAGTATATATATATATAAGTATATATGCATATATATATATATATATATATATATATATATATATATATATATATATATATATATATATATATACATATACATATTTAACTACATGTATATATGCATACATGTGTGCGTATGCATATGAATATATATACATACACACACACACACACACACACACACACACATATATATATATATATATTATATATATATATATTATATATATATATACCAACGTAAATAAATAAATACGAGGTCAAAATGTAGTCAAAATGTATCAGACCTTTGGCACAGAAAACAAATTTTAAATATCATTATTTTGATTTAGTCTCCTTCAATGTATTCGCCTTGGGAATCTATGCACTTCTACCAGCGTTCCTGTCACTGCAGTGAACATTTCTGGAAATCACTTTTTGGGGTGCTGTATAGATGTGTCGTCGAATTTTCCTTAATGTCCTCCGTTGACTCAAATCTTCTCCCTTGAAGTGTTTTTCGTTTTTAGCTTTGGGAATAGCCAAATGTCAGAAGGAGATAAGTGTAGGGAGTCGGAACCCTGACGAACAATTAGTGTGTTTTGCTTGACGAAGAATGCTTGGCTGACGTAGGCAGAGTTAGCGGGGTCGTTGCAATGGTGTAGTCAGTTCTCTGCTGCCCACAGGCCGGGTCATTTCCACAGTACAGCTTTACGAAGGCGACGAAGAATCCCCAGGTAGTATTCTTTGTAAATTGTCTGAACTCGTGGTGCGTATACATGGATTACAGCAGTAGTAAAAAAAAAAAAAAAAAACAGAAAAAGCACATCAGTTTAACATTACTGCGCACCTTTGGACCGGTTGTACTACTCCTTCATTTGTGTTTTTCTCATAGCCTCATGTCCAAAGGCCTGAACCTTCTCGATAGTGTCAATCGATACTGGGAAAAGTATTTGTGAAGAGAACCGACTTCTCGTCGACAACTATGATTGTCACACGCCGATGATGGGTCAATACCCTGAAACTCGAGTCCGTGTGTATCATGAGTTGCAGACGGGAAGGATGGCTTCCCTTCGCAAATACTGATAGGGCACAGAAAGTGTGTCTATAGCCAGCTGGAGGAGGTGTCTTCCTGGGGCTACAAACTACAGTAGCATCCACCCTTCGGGGTTAGCCATATTCAAATGGCAAATATACGTCACGATGTGTTGCCGCTACTGTTTATAACTCGCTCTGAGATTTATCATTATGTATATATATATATATATATATATATATATATATATATATAATATATATATATATATATATATATATATATATATAATTAATTAATAAGGGTGAGAGAATTAGATACTAATTTAATAGTATATCTATTCAACACCAAGTGGCCTAGTGCTCCGAGAAACCTGGATTATTATAATATTTTATAATATATTATAATATTTTTACAAAATAAATATAAGAGAGTGGTCACTATATGGCTCACTCTAGCACTAGTTAATCCAAAAGGTTTCAACCACAAAAATACATGTTTCCCATGAAAGTCAGTACGATTGTTAGCTCACAAGGACAGGGCAAATAAAAAATAACAAAAATACAGATTATTTTGGGACAATTGTTTCGCTATTAATGAATTAAATGTAATTTTACTTACAAAAAAATCCACTTGTAGCTCGTCAGCCAAAACTATCTGGGTGAAATCCACTCAATCACACGCCAGATTTTACCATAACGATAAATACATGTGTGGTTCAATTGATTACATCCGACGTTATAATTCAAATGCCCCAACTAACAGCGCGCCAAACTTTCACGGAAAACAAATACTGCATTTAGAAATAAATGTAGCATAATTATAATTAATTAATAAGGGTGAGAGAATTAGATACTAATTTAATAGTATATCTATTCAACACCAAGTGGCCTAGTGCTCCGAGAAACCTGGATTATTATAATATTTTATAATATATTATAATATTTTTACAAAAAAAATATAAGAGAGTGGTCACTATATGGCTCACTCTAGCACTAGTTAATCCAAAAGGTTTCAACCACAAAAATACATGTTTCCCATGAAAGTCAGTACGATTGTTAGCTCACAAGGACAGGGCAAATAAAAAATAACAAAAATACAGATTATTTTGGGACAATTGTTTCGCTATTAATGAATTAAATGTAATTTTACTTACAAAAAATCCACTTGTAGCTCGTCAGCCAAAACTATCTGGATGAAATCCACTCAATCACGAGCTAACAATCGTACTGACTTTCATGGGAAACATGTATTTTTGTGGTTGAAACCTTTTGGATTAACTAGTGCTAGAGTGAGCCATATAGTGACCACTCTCTTATATTTATTTTATTATATATATATATATATATATATGTTTATTAAAATTTTATGTATTGATTAAGTCTTTCCTTGTTTGTTTTGCAAAATAGTAGTTTTGTCTCTAATAATATTTTATAATATTTTACTATAAAATTGGATTTAATCCTAAATCTGATTTTTTCCCTGTAAATTTGGATTTATTCCCTAATATTTATTATATATATATATATATATATATATATAGGTGATAGATAGAGAAGCATGTATATGGGTATGTATAGTGCTTCAACGTAAGTTTTTTCTTCTTTAATTATGTCTGTTTGCTTTATAAGAAAACAATGTAACAGGTTGTACAAGCACCTGTTCAAGACGTTACAACAGAAAGTGGCGATTGCTGGATTACTAGAAGTTAGCTTTTGGAATGACACTGACGATCATTATTGGTTATAATGTTTCTTATTTGTATATACATTGTTATATATTCGCTACTTGCATCAATAGCTAAATGTATAACGCCTAAATACACACGCGCGCATGCACGCACATGCACACGCGTGCACGCATGTATACAGTTTATAATATTCATACTTATGGACATTTTCTTTCCAAGGTAAAGTGACTATGAGTCGCTCTACAACCGGCAATGTGGGCATCGTGGAATTAGAAACCGGAGGAAAATACATTGAAATTGAGGACCTTACTAAGTCCGCAAGGGTAAGTCCAGCTTGGTGTCTTTCTTTCTGTTGTTACATTAGGCTTCGTGACAAATGCAACGCATCGCATAACATGTTCAAATACATACGTTACAACGCTGAAAAGGTCATAATGTGTGCATGACGAGAAGCACACTACTGCTTGCTCCAATTGCCTCATCGAAGACGCACTAATCTTCATCACACACACACACACACACACACAACACACACACACACACACACACGCGCACACACACACACACACACACGCACAAACACACACACACACACATACACACACACACACACACACGTACACGTTCATAGATATAGAAATCTATTTAACCTCTGTCACGTCTCATAGCATTCGTTATCTACGTAATTTATAGTCATCGTTATTCCTTCTGCAATGTATAATGTGTTTGCTCTTTCTAATTGCAGAGCCCAACTAACATAAAGAACTGGACATTGACCCAAAGGCTAGAAAATGGCAAGACCAACGTCCATACATTTACCAGTGGTGATGTGTTTTCTGTTGGTAAAAATATGGTCAAAGTAAGTTTATGCTGTTTTTAATAACATTATTATTCTCATATTAACTAAATATTAGATATGATAAGCGCCAATTTAAATCGATAAAAGTGGAGGCAGAGCAATGAAGAGAATGGAATCTCGTATCTAGCGATTGATGGGACTCAGCACGTCCCATGGCTCTCTAGAGCAATATTAGTTATATGGCTGTGGAGGCGCAATGGCCCAGTGGTTAGGGCAGCGGACTCGCGGTCATAGGATCGCGGTTTCGATTCCCAGACCGGGCGTTGTGAGTGTTTATTGAGCGAAAACACCTAAGAAGCACCACGAGGCTCCGGCAGGGGATGGTGCTGATCCCTGCTGTACTCTTTCACCACAACTTTCTCTCACTCTTACTTCCTGTTTCTGTTGTACCTGTATTTCAAGGGGCCGGCCTTGTCACTCTCTGTGTCACGCTGAATATCCCCGAGAACTACGTTATGGGTGCTCGTGTCTGTGGAGTGCTCAGCCACTTACATGTTAATTTCACGAGCAGGCTGTTCCGTTGATTCGGATCAACCGGAACCCTCATCTTCGTAACCGACGGAGTGCTTCCACACAGTTATATGGTTGCTGATATGTCTGCTAATTTATTTCCATTACATCTGACCCATGTGAGCATGCAAATGTGGACGTGAAAATGGTAAAGATGACGATGACAATGATGATGCGGGTGATGATGCTACTGCTGCTCCTACTGCTGCTGCTGCTGCTGCTGATGATGATGATGATCACGAGGGTGGTGATGTTGATTCAGTTACATTGCAGCCGTGTTGCTAAGAATGTTTCCAAGCTGTGCCTATATCCCTTACTTTAAAACCATTAGCAGTTAATTCGAAATGGATGCCACTTCTTTGTCGACTGCAGAAACGACGGACAAGAAAACAGTTGCTAATCCTTGTCTTCAATCAAAATTGTTAGAGCCGTGGACACATTGCCAAGTAATATTCGTTCTACTTTTTCACAGTCTTAGTTCAAATCCCGTTAATGTCTATTTTACCTTACCTTATCTCGGGTTGATAAATTGCATAAATTACTATTTACGTACTGACGATGATAACATCAACTGACAACCTTCTCAATAATGTTTCATCCATTTTGCCTTGGCAGAATCGTTAGGGTGTCCCAAAAATGTCCTTTGGCATTTGTTTTTGGCTCTTTTTTTTCGCATTTTCAAATCTTGCCGTATTCAACGTTTCCGTCCACCACTTCGAGTTTATAAAATAAAGTACAAGTGAAAAACTGGAGTCCATGTAATCGACTAAACCTCGTGTTCACATTTTTGATTATTGTTGATAATGTTATTATAATCAATTCCTTTATATCCATCTTTAGGTTTGGGGATCAAAACACGGTTCTGGTCAAGGTGGCATTGTATCATCAGTCGCTGAATGGTCTTCAATGGCCTTGGCATCGACAATTACTTTGAAAGACGACAAGGGCAAGGTAAGGTCACCTAATTCTTTGATTTAACACACACTTTCTCTCCCATTCCTCTCCACTATATCTTTTGGGTACTCCATGCACTTCGTTAGTGAATGAGATAATATCAACGTTGTTATTTACCCTGGTTTGCTACCAATAGTAGCCAAATATCTCTGACATACCATCCTACATAACACGAACATATTTTATTTACGGAAAGAAAAATGTGAAAGAATCTGTTATGCTGTCATAAGTTCAATATTTAATTGTCAAATTCACTTAATATTTAAAGGGTTAAAAGCACTCAGTGTCAGAGAGAAATGAAGTGTAGTCAAAATAACTAATGGAATGTTTCATTTTAACTTGTTAATGTAAGGAGGAGAGAAAATATTCTGACCACAAAACTCCTGTGAATAGTTTCGTTATACACAGACTAAAATGTGTCATCGCTATTACATTAGAAGAATTTTATTTTGGAGAAGCCTAAACTCTTTAGGCATGAATCTCTGTCTATTCATTGTTTTATATTCAATCTTTTTCACTTTTCAGGAAAGCGCTGTCCTCACGATCAAATCGAACGCATGAACGATGTAGTTTTCCTGCTGAACTTGTGTGCATTTTGTCTCAGCTGAAAAGTTTTTGCTAAAGTTAGCACCAAGTTTCACGAAGTCACATTTTTCCCATAATGATAATAATTTCAGTAAAATAATCCTTCTAAAGTAAACTTCTAACCTCTTCAAATTTTCTGTTTTAAATTGTTCACGTGATTATCTAGAATTTACGATCATTAAAAAGTATGAGGAAAACAGTTTTCAAGACAATTTATTTTGCAACACGGCTACAGAATTATCAGATTTTAAGAAACGTTTCAACTCGATACTTTGTGTAATCATGATTTCAATAAAGGCTTCCATCCTAGTTACCTAGGTGCTATGACAAACAATGTACTTTCTGTTTTGCTCCCAGATGCTTCATACTTAATGATAATTCACATCATAAAAGCGCAAATTTATCAAGGAAAACACAATGATATCTGACGAAAATTTGATAACATTTTCTTCCAGAATAGTGAAGATTATTTGTTATTTCACTTACAACCATGTAATTTGTAATTCGATTTTGAGGATCTTTTTGCTAAAATGTATGGAAAAAAGGGCAATAAAATACTTTTGATATATTTATTTTCGTATTCTTTATAGATCACCTTTTAGTAGTCTCCTTCTAATTTCAATATTTTGTAAGGGTAAAATAATATAGAATCGATTAGAGTTTCGTTCTATTTATATCATATCAATGTTTGTCCTTGTTTAAGGACATCAACAGAGCTTCGTGAATTGTTCGATGTCAATGATTATGTAAGCATGTTCTA
>NC_043017.1:3802919-3810419 GCF_006345805.1 Octopus sinensis | reverse complement strand
AGTCTTACGGCTGTTTCTGGAATAACCCAAGTTTTAGGTTAGCATGTCCATGCACTGGGTATCCCGTCACCAGAGCGAAGGTATGAATATTTTACACGTGGAAAAAACTTACAGTTTAGAAGGAATAAAATTCAGAGTTTATAGGGATTAAAATGGAAGAATACAGGTAGGAAAATAATGTTCACAACTCCTCTTTGTCTAGAGGATATGGATGTTGGTCGGTATTTCCATGAAGGTACAGGTCTTTAGTTCAAATTCCAGGTAAACCCATGCAGTAAAAATATGGAAGAATTTTCTCAAGTAACAAATGCGAATTTGTCTGTGTCAACTACATCTCAAAAATGGAGCCTTGTGTCTTTGTTGGAAACCGGCGCCCTGCTCAGTAGAAGACTTATAATAATAATAAAAAAATAGAAGAGACGTGCACACACACAAGCGAGCGCGCGCGCGCACACACACACACACACACACGCACATGTATATCATTAGTGGATCGTATATCCGAAAAACAAGCACAATCTAAATTCGAATTATGTATGTGCGCGTATATATATATATATATATATATATATATATATATATATATATATATATATATGCATATATATATATATTATATATATATATAATATATATATATATATATCCATTCTTGTTGCTTCTTTCTCGCTTATAATCACCCCACATTACTGTATTGTTAAATCAGTATAGTTTTTTTTGGTGCATCTAAGTTAGGTATCATATTCAAGTAAATTCTTTTAAATTAACTTGAATCTTTATTGCTCTTTGTATATATATATATATATATATATATATTAATGCACAGCATACAAAATATATAGGTATATATTTTAAATAATATCTTCTCCTGTTGCTCCTTCTTGAACCATGCCTGGCTCATAAGCGCCGGTTTCCCGGTCTCCGTGGCGTATAGGTTCCCCACCTGGACGGACGCCGGTCCGTCGCAGGTGGGCTGCAAGATGCAGGAGGAAAGAGTGAGAGAAAGTTGTGGCGAAAGAGTCAACAGAAGTTCGCCATTACCTTCTGCCGGAGCCGCGTAGAGCTTAGGTGTTTTGCTCATATACACACACATCGCCTGGTCTGAGATTCGAACCCGCGATCCCTCGACCGTGAGTCCGCTGCTCTAACCACTAGGCCATATACAAATATATATAAAAATATATGTAAATCTCTCTATATACAAAGCTGAAGTTGTCTGTATATAGCAGGTTTGGTAGCCTTCAACTAACACTATCCCCTCCGAGACCCTGCGGCGCAAGTTGACCAAAATTGAGAGTATGATAGAAGAAGGCTTGCTCTTCCTTTCGTAGAAGAAAAAATTCAACTCGGACCATGTTAACACCAACAATTATTTACATCAAAAAGGTGCTTTTTTTCTATGAAAATCCCTATTTTTGCGATTTCTTGACTGCTGTGTCGCTATTTTTCGGTGTATTTCAACCAGAAAAATGTTCACTTAAAGAGAATAACAAGCTACATAATGCAAAATCTTTACTTTTCAAAAATTCCAATTCTAAAAGGTCGAAACAAACCCGAGCAACGCCGGGCTATACTGCTAGTAGAATATACGTCGGAGGTGTATGGAAGAAAAGTGTGAGGGAAAGAGATTAGTAAAAAAATTTTCAGTACTAAAATTAAGAGCGGATAAGAGCGTCTAAACATTCCAATTAATAAATCCATAAAGCTCAATCTCTTTCAAAAAACATATATAATCTTCAAAAAACATATATAATCTTCAGTATATAGAACTTAACTAAATGCTGCAAATCATATTTCGGTGTCTCGGCGTTTCTATTCATTCACTGTTTATGACAAAAGTAATGGTGGTTTCAAATTTTGCCACAAAGGCAGCCATTTTGGGGAAGAAGAAGTGTCGATTACATCGACCCCGAAAGGATGAAAGGCAAAGTCGATCTCGGCAGAATTTGAACTTAGAACGTAACGGCAGACGAAATACCTATTTCTTTACCACCCACAAGGGGCTAAACACAGAGAGGACAAACGGATTAAGACGATTATATCGACCCCAGTGCGTAACTGGTACTTGATTTATCGACCCCCGAAAGGATGAAAGGCAAAGTCGACTTCGGTGGAATTTGAACTCAAAACGTAAAGACAGACGAAATGCTGCTAAGCATTTCGCTCGGCGTTCTAACGTTTCTTATTTCTTTACTACCCACAGGGGGCTAAACATAGAGGGGACAAACAAGGACAGACAAAGAGATTAAGTCGATTATATCGACCCCTGTGTTCAACAACTACTTAATTTATCGACCCCGAAAGGATGAAAGGCAAAGTCGACCTCGGTGGAATTATGAACTCAGAACGTATCGGCAGACGAAATACCGCTAAATTTCTGTCAGCCTTATATGACAAAATTAATAATGCCTGCTGTCATTAACAAAGCACTCATGAATTTTTGAGGGAGGCAGTATTTTTGAATCTATAAACATTAAGACATTTTACTTTTTATTTTATTCTCAATTTATATAACTAAATCAAAAGGAAGATGTCCATGTCTGTTACCTATTCCGGAGTTTGTGAAACTTATCGGAGCAATTTGCTATCTGCCATGGTTCCTTACTCGAATACGGGCTACTGAACGTACTTCACCAAAAGTTACTCCGAATGGTCAAGTCGTAATGTTAAAATGAGTGACAGATTGTCTACCACCCACTCATAGTATGTTTTGTCAAATACCAGTGGGATTTGAACTGAGATTGTAAGGAGACGTAGCTAAATACAACCAGGTATTATTCTATTGAGGTTCTAACTTTTGTCAATCACTCTTGACAAAAGACCTCATGGTGAAAATTGAGTAACGATAAATATAGTTTATTGTTCAAAAAGAAACTGGATTGTTTGCAAAAGAATGTATGCACAAAGTATGTTCTGTGTGACGGCAACTCGATCTACCTTTATAGGTGTGTTGCTGGCTGAGGATGTATTGCGATTATGCCTAGAGTTAACTGAAGCGTGAAGATGTGCTACTTACACAATTTCTTTCATTATTTTTCTTTACATTTCTTTTTTTGCCAAACGTATACACAAGCGTTAATGTTTTTAAATGAGGACAAATGAAATATAAAAGGAGAAAAAAAACTTGTTTTGTGACATTTTATGTCCCACACAGTGAATCTCCCACTATTACTATACTCTCACTTTTTGTCTCTTTCATCTTTCTTCGTATCTATCACCACTTCTTTTTCTCTATTAATCAGTTCATTGCACTCTCACTGCAACTCCTCTTTGGCACATATAAAACAGGACAACGCCTTAGACTTGGCCACTTCGCGGTTTCCGAAAGCAGGTTGTATATCGTTCAGCAGAATTTTCTCTGTGTCCCGTTTGTTCCCCGTACAGTAAAGGGTTTCCTATTCCATTCTAGTGTTTGAATAACAACAACAAATATGAGTCAAGTTAGCATAAAAACCAGCAAAACAACTCGAAGGAGTAGAAGAGGTCCAAGGAGTAGTATTCGTATGGGGTCTCAATATGGTATGTCTATGGCAACTAATGTCCGTGCTGCACCAATTTCTCTGGCCTCTGGAGTGGCAGCACAATCTTCCCAAAGAAGTGTTGCTGAAATGAAAAATAGCAGCCAAAAGGAAAAGAAAGATCTGCAAGGTTTGAATTGCAAACTTGCCGAATTCCTTGAAAAAACACGTATGCTGGAGGCTGAGAATAAACATCTTAAGGAACTCTTAAATAGATCTCAAGTTGAATTTAACATTGATGTGATCAAAATATCATACCAAGAGCAGCTGGAGGACTTAAAAGGAATCATCGAAGACAGGGATAAGGAACTTGCAGCTGTAAAGTCCAAGAATGAATCGCTTGAAGAAGAAGTCGAAGATTTGACTGAACAGTAAGTAAAATTTTCTGTTAATTTTCCCGCTCCTTTATTAAGTCGTTTGAAACTTCTACGCATTATAAACGTTTATCTTAAAGATGCGGCCATGTTCTTTTAATTGGGCTATTCTCATTTCCTTTTAAGTCTCTTTCTGTTACTTTTCCCGCTCCTTTATTATGTCATTCAAAACTTTCTCTTTATGAACTCCTGTCAAAACTGAATATCATTTTCTTAATTTGCATAGAGTTTGCACAATTTGTTTTTAAAAATACGAGATCTGTGACAGCAAGCATAAAGATCAATAGATTGTAAAATGCAGGTAGCGAACCTGCAGCTTTTTGTTCTGAAATGATGCATTTAAAATTTTATGCGTGGATTCCATTTTGTGACAAATGTCTTACGTTAAATTCATTAAGAAGATGAAGCTTTGCAAGGAAACTTTTGTAAGTTCTTTAAGCGAAACTCGTAATTCCATCTATTAAAAACTTTACTCCTTTCCGAATTAATTATATCTATAGGACAATTTGTCTGTTCAGAAATGCACTGGATTAACTGAATTCGAATTAACCTAATCTATATAAACACGGAGAAAAATCCATCCCCCAAATTGTGCAAAGAGAAGGATATAATGAACAACTGTACTGAGTTTTACTTACAGGTTTATGAATTGTACTTAACTCTGTACCAGCATATAACTAAATAAGTTTGGATATTGTTGTTTAGCCCGACATTGAGGGTGAACAGACTGTCTTATTTTTTAATAATTATTATTTCTAAATCTCGCAACGAGAGATATTCAGTAACAGAACTTTAAAGTAAAGATTATTTGACAACAAAAAAGTGGCATTCCTTGTAGGGACGAATATTTCTGTTGTTTAACACCAGAAAACATCGTCTCCAGCTGGCTATACGATACATATTAGGACAGATTGTGTCGTATAGCCAGCTGGAGAAGATATTTCCTAAGGCTAAACAACACTAACATCCGTTCCAACAGGGACTGCCACATTATGTTGGCAAATAATCTTTACTTTGTCTTATCTTTCTTGAAAAATGTGGGCGAACATTTATAACAAGGTATCGTACAATTATACATATATTTAGATGCTATGGCTTGTAGGACATTCGAACATGTAAAGGTAAATCTCTCAACGGTTTTCCCACCGTATGTGTATTTATTCACCAATATATATTGTTCATTCTGTATATATACAGATTCCTAAGCAACTTCACTGATATATTTATCAGGATAGGAAGAGGAGCTTCTTATCCTAAAAAATGTGCTTAACGTTAAGTTTCTTAACAAAAAATATTATGAAAGTTCAACATTTTGGTGGTTCTCTCTCATTCTTTTTTTCATAATTTGTATAATATTGTTAGTATATTCTTGTTATTATATTAACCGTGTCTGCTAGCCACATCAATCCCTACATAGGATAAATAATAGTCTTTAGCAAAACATTTTTACTATTTTTCTGTTAGGTTGCGCCAAGTGCAGGACGAAAGAGACAGACTGCAAGCGGAAATCGATGGATTACACGATGAAGTTGCCCAACGCATTGCAGACAGCGAAACCAGCAGAAGGAGGACAAGCGAACTGGAGAAGCAACTTGCTGACTGGAAGAAGAGATATGGCATTCTTGATGGTCAAATGGCCGAACTTAGAACGGTACGTTGCAATACTTTGAATCCGTAATCTCTATCCTGCCCTCTCTCTCTCTCACCCTCTCTCTCTCTCTCTCTCTCTCTCTCTCGATTCTCTATAAACGCTCACATTCAAATATGGCACACAAATACGTACAGAAGTCTCGGGCAGTTACACTTGAGACAGCTCGAACTGGTTGCCTCAACCCACCCCACAAAGTCTAAACAAAGAGCATTAGATTTTTTTGTTAGAAAGCTGGCGAATGTGTACGGCAACAAAGACAAAAAAACGGAGAACACGGCACACAATTACAAATACAAACAAGAAGAGAATAACAACAGGTGTCTTCGACTGAAAAAGTGTCAAGTTGAGCTGTTGTGTATGAAGTGAAAGCCTAGAGGCAAGGACATAGCAGAAGGACGCAAGTGGTGTTGGCGGTCGGAAGTCAGGCCAAGAAAGAAAGATCATGGCTGGCCGGACACCGGTCACGTGGAAGGAGGACAGAGGGGTAGGGGGCAGCGAGAATTGAAGGATTAGAAAAACATCAGAGACAAAGGGCAAGGTACAAGGGAGATAAACGCCATCGATATCTGACACGTGATTAAGAAATATTTCGTACCAGCTATACCACACATTTACAAAACGATGCTATTTTCTACTCAATCATATTTTCCTACTCAAAGCACAATATTTTTTTAACTTTTTTTAACAACAAAATTGAGATTGGCCGCCATTTGAAGGAATAGATGCTTCCATGTCCTTTTGTAGCGACGCCATGACACTTAGCATTTGCTCGGGAACCTTGATCATGGATAGAATGAACAAAACAAGATGTAGCCATATACTGAACCTAATCCACCTTGATAAACTAGAAACAGTTAATAAATCCGTAAAGAATATCGCATTGCCAACTACCGTAGTCATTCTGTAAATAAAATCTTGTGATTTCTAAAAGTTCGGTTATTAAAATATAGCAAAACTTCTAATGATATTGTACAAAACACGACAGAATATACTTCATTTGCGAACCAATAACATTTCTCTTATCTTCGTACTTTATCTTCTATCTGGGATGAATTTTCGATACTTACGTAAAAGATATTTTATAAAAAATAATAACAGCGTAATTTTCTTTTCTTTAGAACTTACAAAGCGAAACTACTCAAAGACTGGAATTAGAAAACCGTCTGGCGATGCTGGAAGAAGAACTTGCTTTCCTCAACGACGTCCATAGTGCCGTAATGCTGCTTTTATTTTTCTTTCTCTTTCCTGATATATTTTCTTGCAGGATAATTGCCATGATAGTTTTAACTATTTTCTGTTATATTTTTCTTCACAATGCTTTAAGGTTTTCTGAGAATCAGATAGTTCCACTTGCACAGCCATAAATAAAGAACCAGTAATCTACGATTATCTACGGCTTGATCACTCATCTATAACGAGAATACTTATCTCTCAAATTACCCGTTACACCTATCTGTTATTACAGGTCAGCAACTCTCAAGAGAGTTGAACAGCAGAAGGTCTTCAGCGAAGAAACCCTACTTAGGCAAGTGATTCGGCTCATGAGGGGCCGGGGCGCATCCAGGTCACAACTCCTATGTGCCCTTCAGCTGACACTTGTTTGCACGTTTGATAAGATATTAAAAATGTTCAATATTGACAGCATTCCTGCTCTGGCCCCGAATAAGATATATATACCAGCAATTTACTGTCAACAATTTTGTATGTTCATATGTTCATTTCTATTTAGCATTACGTTTTAAAAATATGAAAATTTCTCAACAAAAAAAAATATGAAAATTTCTCAATAAAAAAAAATTCTTTATTTCCATTCTACTTACTGGTTTGTTTTCCTTACTATTTGCAGGAATGCAAAGAATACCAAGCAATGTTATCCAAAACACAGAAGGTGCCCGATTTCCAAGAAACATGGAAGGCCGAAATTGGAGGTATGGTTGCTGACTTAAGCGCTGAATAT
>NC_043017.1:3780419-3797919 GCF_006345805.1 Octopus sinensis | reverse complement strand
TGCAGCATATTATTCTACAACACTACAAATCACACCACAATATCACTAATAACCAATATGAACATGGGAAACATGTCCATTAACACGTACGCACACACACACATACACACACGCTCTCACACACACACTCACACGCACAACAATACTCACACCAAACACACAAAATAGCGACTGAATTTTTTTACCGTTCTGAGTCTCTGACATCTTTAATTTCGCATATCACAATTACCCGGTTTGTAAAATCATGGTTTGCTAGATCTGATAGAAAAGGCAGCCAGATTTCAATATGTTCCCGCGCTACACTTTTGTGCAAGAAACGCAAATTGAACGATATATACCTATTTCTTTATTACCCACAAGGGGCTAAACACAGAGGGGACAAACAAGGACAGACATGGGTATTAAATACCGACAAAGAATACGACGAGATTACCTTTTCCCAACACGAGCCTTTTCTGTCTCGGCTAAACTAAAGTTGAAACTCAACAAACCACGACAGCAAATACGAAACAAACTTCATCTTGTTGGAGACGATGATTCGTTATATGTACATAGCCATTCATATCATTTGTGCCATTACATGAAATGTATTTTTCTTTTGCAGGGTGTCTTCAATGATGACCAGTTTTAGTGGACGTCAAACAGAGGCTGAGTCTGCACTAGCAGCTGCACTCCAATCAGCAAGTGAGTTGCATTTCTCTTCTGTATATTATATAGATATATATATATTTTAATTTCTCATTCTGTTTATTTCTGTGTTCCTTTCTGCTGAAGAGCGTAGGCTCGAAACGTAAAAGTCTTTCTCACTTTCCGAGCGTTAAACTAATACACACACTTTACATAGTTTTTATATAATTTTTCATATGTCGACCGGTTTCGCTTTCGCTGTTCATGATATAATGGTTTATTTATTTGAATATGTATTTTCTTAAGAAGAAATTTTGTCCATGTTGTGTTTGTGATGATATTTACGAGTGAATGACTACATAAGTAGAAAAATAAGGGGAGGTAATTTGTTATCGTTATTATTGTTATTGTTGTGGGCAAGGAAGTTAACTGTTCAGCTTTCTGTAAGGGGAGGGGAATATATATGTACATGCAAAGAAGAAGTTTCGAAAAACTTGTTTAGTGAGGGGATTTATGTACAGAGATGTAATCGGGAATTAAAATATGTAAAAAGATAACAGTTGGTTATGCATGCATATTAAGACGTGTTCTGTATTTTTCAATGAAAAAAAGTTTCTTTATTTAAACGTTCTTGTGGAGAGATTGTGTTTTTGCACTAGTAGAAAGGGAAGACTGTGAAATTTGGTGTTTGATGTTATCTGCACATTTTTCTATATGTTCAGTGAAAGGAATTTGCCTGTATTGCGGGAAACAGATTTGCTCTTTACGTAGAGTGGTTCTCTTTCTCAAGGTCATACCTTTCTGGCCAATGTAGCTGTGCCCGCAACCCGAGCAGGTTATTACATAAATTAGGTTCTCAGAGACACAAGGGAAGCTAGCTTTAATTGTGAACATATGTCCTTGTTTGAATATATGTATATATATATATCCTGTACCTCTTCATATACACATACATATGCATAGTTTGTATACAAACGTATATGTAAAGTATGTGTATAAATGTCTATGTATATATGTATATATCTATATTTTTCAAATAAAATATGAGAAATCAGACATGTTCATCAATTCTAAACCCTACAATATAAACGAAGCAAAAGCAGTAATTGTGATATATTTAATGCATCTCTCATCAAAACGTTCAAAACCGAAGCAATACTAAAAATATTCACTATCGAAACAATATATATGTACACGTAAGCGTAGGAGTGGCTGTGTGGTAAGTAGCTTGCTTACCAACCACATGGTTCCAGGTTCAGTCCCACTGCGTGGAACCTTGGACAAGTGTCTTCTACTATAGCCTCGGGCCGACCAAAGCCTTGTGAGTGGATTTGGTAGACGGAAACTGAAAGAAACCCGTCGTATATATGTATATATATATGTATATATATGTATATATATATATATATATATATATGTATGTATGTGTGTATATATATATATATATGTATATATATGTATAATATATATGTATATATATATATATATTATGTATATATATATTATATATATATATATATATATATATATATATGTGTGTATATGTTTGTGTATCTGTGTTTGTCCCCCCAACATTGCTTGACAACCAATGCTGGTGTGTTTACGTCCTCGTAACCTAGCGGTTCGGCAAAAGAAACCGATAGAATAAGTACTAAGCTTACAAAGAATAAGTCAAGGGGTTGATTTGATCGATTTAAAGGCGGTGCTCCAGCATGGCCACAGTCACATGACTGAAACAAGTAAAAGAATAAAGAATAAAAGAGAGTATGTATCTATATATATATGTATGTATGTGTGTATATATATATATATATTTGTATGTGTAAATATTTATATATGGTATACCTCGACATTTTCTTTACCAGGCAGAATGACTATCAGCCGCTCTAAAAGTGGCTCCGTATCTATCCTTGAATTGGAATCCGAAGGTAGATATATTGAACTTGAAGACAATCCTAAGTTTCCAAAGGTGAGCGAACTGGCATCCTATATCATCCAATTGTCTCTTTTGATTTGCTGACATACATCATTTGAAAGCGGGTCCAATTCCGTATTAACAACGTTTCCACATGGATACATTAAGTCGACCAAACGTTTACATCCACTAGTATTTTTCTTTGCTTGATTACTATGCACATTTGTAGTAATTTGTGCTTCTGTAACTCTTCGGTAACGCTGCCTTATATAAACGGCAGGAAATCTTCATCCACACACCCTTCCAAACATACACATGAAAACGTGGACATCTATTTTGCCTCTGTTAAATCCAGTGATATATTCAGTATTCATATAATTCGTTATGATTATAAAATCTTATTTTACCTATCGAATATTGCATATTCTATTCTCTTTTTAATCGTAGGGATCAACAAACCTGAAAAACTGGACATTGATCCAATCTCAAGACAATGGCAAGACCTTCACCCATAAATTTACGGATGGTAACCTGTTTAGTTCTGGTAAAATGATCAAGGTAAGTTTGTATTTGTTCTAAAAGTCATTATTATTTTTATAATGTTTATTAACTAAATATTAGATATTAAAAGCACCAGTTTAAATCGAGAAAGGAGAACGCGACCGAGAAACGAGAATAGTCTCGTATCTATCGATTGCCGGGACTCGACATTCCCCATGACAATGTAAAGCAATATTAGTTATATTGTTCCTGTTATGTTAACTGTTATAATTTACTTCGATTGCATCTGACCAGGTAAGCATGGGAAAGTTGATGTTAACATATTCCAAATGACGATGATTACGACGAAGATGATGATGAAGACGAGGAGGAGCGTGTCTTCAAATTATGCTTATATTAATTAAATAAAAAACTATTAGGAGTTAATTCATAATGGATACCACACGGTAACTATGGTCAAAGAGCCTGTTGCTAATCATTCCGTGTATTGGCAAAATTGTTAGAGCAGCGGAAAAAAACACGTAGTGTTATTTATTCCATCCTTGTACTTACTTAGATCAAATCCCGCCGATAAATGAAATGAAGTTCTAATCAAGTAGTTAGATCGATAACATCGATAGACAACCTACCTACTACTGCTTCAAATGTTTTGCCCAGGCAGAATCATTTGGGTATAAGAAAAATACCATTTGGTACTTGCTTTCCAGCTCTTTATTTTGTATCTTCAAATCCGGCTGCAATCAACTTTCCCGTCAACGACTTTGAGTTTATAAAATAAAGTACAAATGATGAACTCTTGTTCAAAGTTCTGACATTGTGTCTAAGTTACAAACAAATATTAGGTTTGTTGATGATGTTGCTACTGTCCTTAATTCTTTTATCCGTATCTAGGTTTGGGGATCAAGACACGGTGCTGGTCAAGGTGGCGTCACATCTTCCGATGTCACTGAATGGGGAACAATGGCCGTGCCATGCACAGTTACTTTGATAGACGACAAAGGCAAGGTAAGGTGTCCTAATTCGTTGCTATATTACTCATTTTCTCTCCCATATTTCTCCCTATAGCTCTTGAGTACGTTTCCCTTTCTAATTCCATGCACTTCGAGAGTTAATATGAGAACATCTATCTAGCCATTTGACCCGGGCTGCTTTCAGTAATATCCATATCTCCCTGGCACGACCGAATCTGTAACGGAAATATGCTAGTACCATTTCGATATTCCTTCTCCAACAAGCTTAATATCCAAAAGCTTACGGGTATCAAGAGTAAGTAATAAAACTGATACAGTTCACTGATTTAAGTCACAGGAGGAATGTGACCTTAGAACTTGCAAATGTTTCATGACCTCGCTGTGTGGCGTTTAATAAATGCTTTCTGTCGACATGACTTGGAGTGAGACGTTATATCTTCCAGTATCAATATATTTGATACTTTTAAAAATTGTGATATGTTTTTGTTTCAGTACACAATCAAATTACTAGTCTATATGGAACATCGAATACCGATAAATAGAACGCATTTTGATTCACATGTGAAAGAAATCAAGTAGAGTTAAAATAGCTTATAAAATGTTTCATTTTAACTTGCTAGCTTAAAGAGCAGAGACAGAATATTTTTTGACTTCCGGTCAATACTGAAACGCGTATGTATAGTTTCATAATAAACACGCCAGATTGTACTATCCGAACAAAACTACAGGGTTAGTTGGAGGTGGGGCGGGGGGAACTAAACTCCTTAATAATTTATAAATCTTCTTCATTATTCATTGGTTTCTCAATATTCTTCTTTTTTTTTTGTTACTTTGCAGGAAAGCGCTAAACTAGTTATCAAAACAAATATGTGAAGAACGTAATTTGTCCTGCCGAACTTGTGTGCATGTTGTCTTCGCTGAAAAGTCACCGTTTTTTTTGTTGCAGTTAGCACCAAGTTTCAGAAAGTCCCTTATTAATAATAATAGCTTCAGTTATTAAAAAAAAAACTAATTCTAATATAAACTTCTAAACACTTCAAATTTACTGTTTAATTTTTTTTTACATGATTCTCAAAAATTTAAGCTAATTATAAAGATGATGAGTAAATTCAGTTGTCAATATAAAAATGTGTTGTAACATTGATACACAATTATCAAATATCAACAAACACTTCAGCTTGATACCTCTATAATCATGGTTTCAATAAAGGCTGTTAGTGAAGTTACCTAGATACTATGACAAGCAATGTACCGTTTGTTTTGCTATCAGATGTTTTAATGGTATTTCACTCAATAAAAACTAAAAATGTATGCAATACAAAAAAAAAAAAAATGCAACTGTATTTTGGGAAAATATAATTAAAATTCTTAGCATTATTTTTTGTTTTATTAAGGCGGCGAGCTGGCAGAATCGTTAGCGCATTGTGAGTTCAGATTCCGCCGAGGTCGACTTTACCTCTCATGCTTTCGGGTTCGATAAAATAAGTACCAGTCTAACACCGGTGTCGATATAATTGACTCATCCCCTCCCGCAAAATTACACCCCTTGTGGCAAAATTTGCAACCGTTATTCTTTATTCAATTAACAACCTTGTACTTTGTAATTCGATTTTGAGGTTCTTTTCGCTATATTGTATGAAAAGAAGGCAATAAAATCTTATTAAATAAATTATTTTCTTATATTGTTTTTATTCATCGTTAAATCGTCTCATTCTTATAGAATGGATTAGAGCTTCAGTGTCGTTATTTTATGTCATTTTATGTTCAAATTAAAATCTCATGGATGTCAACCTTGCCCTTCGTCCCGCATGTGCCGATACAACAAGACACCAATCAAGGGGCTTGATCTCATTTCACAAAAACTTCAACAAATATTTTCTAAATTATTTTCAGGTTGACTTCATAGTTTACTCTTTTACTCTTTTACTTCTTTCAGTCATTTGACTGTGGCCATGCTGGAGCACCATCTTTTAGTCGAGCAAATCGACCCCAGGACTTATTCTTTGTAAGCCTAGTACTTATTCTATCGGTCACTTTTGACGAACCGCTAAGTTACGGGGACGTAAACACACCAGCATCGGTTGTCAAGCGATGTTGGGGGGACAAACACAGACACACAAACACGCACACACATATATATACACATATACATATATACGACGGGCTTCTTTCAGTTTCCGTCTACCAAATCCACTCACAAGGCTTTGGTCGGCCCGAGGTTATAGTAGAAGACACTTACCCAAGGTGCCACGCAGTGGGAATGAACCCGGAACCATGTGGTTGATAAGCAAGCTACTTACCACACAGCCACTCCTACGCGTTTATGGACGGAATTTAGCCAACAGATATGTAGAAGGAGTTCTCTTACGTGTGCGTTTGTAATCAAGGAACAGGAGATTGCCACAAAGTATATGGTTAACAAAAGAGACAGTGACGCTCTTGTAATCCCAAGGTGCAACCGCATGTGAAGGCTATGTCATGTTTCTGTGGAAGACATCATGCATGTGATTAGCAGCTGTCCTAAAATGTCATCACGGTACTATCACCCAATGCGACACGATGTTGTTGCTAAAACAATGTACAATGCCATCCGCAAAAAAAACCCCTGTCCTGAAATAAACTTAGAAAATCCCTCTGTTATGGAATACATTCATAAGCACCAACTCAAAGAATACTGGTTGAATATTCCCGTCAAAACTTCTGCCACTTGTAAGCATAACAGGCCAGGTATTGTTGTTTGGGACAGAGGGCCAAAGGTATGTACCATCAAAGAGGTTAGCTGCCCTGCAGATATAAATATCTCTTTGAAAATCAAAGAAAAAAGGAAAGCTATGGACAACTGCTTTGGAACCACCAGCTTCTATATCTAAACAATGAATTCATATTCATACCTGTAATAATTGGAGCGTTAAGTTTTGTTAGTAAATGCTTAAAGGAGAATCTGGATAAACTGGAATTTTCAGAAAGAGGAATTGACCGGCTGATTCGTACATTACAAGTCAAATCTGTGAGTGGAACAGTGAAAATATGCAAGACTTTTCACAAGTTCCAAATGTGAATTTCTCTGTGTTAACTACATCCCAAAGATGGAGCCTTGTATCTTAGTTGGAAACTGGCTTCCTCCACAGTGGAAGGTTTATAGTAATTAAAAAATAGAAGAGACACACATATACACACATATACATACATACATACATACATACATACATACATACATACATACATACATACATACATACATACATACATACATACATACATACATACATACATACATACATACATACATACATACATACATATGCATATATATTAATGTTCTGTTATGTTGTGGGATCACTAGAAATACACTCCGTCCAGTGAGAGATAAATACCATCGTATATACTCAGTATTTGAATTCCTGCTATTATTCGTTTCATACTGTGCAAACACTATAAACTGGCAAGATTACATAATATGCCCTTGTGTTTCCAAGAAATTTGTCACACTGAAGTATACAAGATAACAGGTCTTTATTTAAAAAAAAAACGAGAAACGACGCCGGTGTTCGAGAAAGCACAAGAAACAAGGGAAAGTCGAAAGCAAAAAGTGGAATGAGAAAACAATGCAAAATGTGGAATGAAAAACGAAAACGAAACGAAGATTATGAGTTGCGTCTTAACGCCTGTTCGAATCAGAATTGATATGGTTGGTGTAAATTACTTCAACGGAAACGTTTCTATAACTGTATGCCTGATCCGGTGTGAGTGTTGTCCTGTAGTTTCACAAAAGAATATGCATTCATTTATGTAAACACCTAATCTGGAATTTAGTATGTCCGTGGGGTTTTTAAATCTAAAAAGAATATGAGTTCTTTCGGCTGCACAAGGCCTGCATTTCCTTGATCCAGTAACGTATGGCGTGGATCGTTGCATGATGCTCCATTTGAAGCTGTGTGCTACGCAGTTGGTCTACTGATCCCAGGTATGTCGTGCGAACATTGTGGTTTTCTTCTTATCTACGTGTCGGAAAGAAGATTGGTGGTAAGTTATCCTTAATTTCAAACTACCTTTTTCTTATGAACTAGAGGACACCACCCTCTCCGGATTAGCCATGCAGTCTCACTGACTTTGATCTTCTCCTCGTGGAATTAATTTAAACCAAATTTAATGCAAAGGGACGCAACTCTACGTTTTCTTTTTCCTTCCTTTTTCCTCATTCCTCTTTTTACATTTCTTCTTATTCCACTTATGATTTTGACACACTCTCGGGTTTTCTCGTGTTTTCTCAATGACCAACAGAAATAGGTATTTCGTCTGCCGCTACGTTCTGAGTTCGAATTCCGCCGAGGTCTACTTTGCCTTTCATCCTTTCGGAGGTCAATAAATTAAGTAGCAGTTATGCACTGGGGTAGAGCTAATCGACTGCCACCCCGCTGCTCCAAAATTTCGGACCTTGTAGCTAGAGTAGAAAGGAATATAAGAAATAAGCAATTTGTAAGTCGGTAAGCTGGTAGAATTGTGAAGCACGCCGGGCATAATACATTAAGAGCATATCACCTGTCTTTAAGTTCTGAGTTCAAATTATGCCGAGGTCAACTTTTCCTTTCATCCTTTCGGGGTCAAAAAAATAAGTACTACTGTGTTGACGTAATCTACTTAACACTCTCCCCAAAATTGCTGGCCTTGTACCAAAATTTGAAACCAATATAAGCAATTTGCTACATTGTTCTTTCATCGTCTTCAGAGAAATAGAAGGAAAAACAAACAAACAACGGCAAAATAAACGCATAAAAGCGCAATAAACATGTATTGTTTGAAAATACATTTGAAAAAAATAATCTAACCACTAATTATGGTGCTGGGGTCATTTACACTCAGCTTTTGGCCGCATTATTTAATGTGTTGTTTAACTTGACGTATGTGAGGGTGCATGGCTCAGTGGTTAAAGCATTGGGCTTACAATCGTGAGTTTGTGAGTTCGATTCCGGACCGGGCTGTGTTCAATTCTTGAAAAAGACAGGAGTGGCTGTGAGGCGCAGGAGTGGCTGTGAGGCGCAGGAGTGGCTATGTTGTAGGTAGCTTGCTAACCAACCACATGGTTCCGAGTTCAGTCCCACTGCGTGGCATCTTGGGCAAGTGTCTTCTGCTATAGCCCCGGGCCGACCAATGCCTTCTGAGTGGATTTAGTAGACGGAAACTGAAAGAAGCCTGTCGTATATATGTATATATATATATATATATATATATATATGTGTGTGTGTGTGTGTGTGTGTTGTGTGTGTGTGTGTGTGTGTGTATTTCTGTGTTTGTCCCCCTAGCATTGCTTGACAACCGATGCTGGTGTGTTTACATCCCCGTCACTTAGCGGTTCGGCAAAAGAGACCGATAGAATAAGTACTGGGCTTACAAAAAATAAGTCCCGGGGTCGATTTGCTCGACTAAAGGCGGTGCTCCAGCATGGCCGCAGTCAAATGACTGAGACAAGTAAAAGAGTAAAAGAGTAAGACACTCTATTTCACGTTGCTCTAGTTCACTCAGATGTAGAAATGAGTTGCGACGTCACTGCTCAGCTTTTCGCCTTTGCATGAAGAGGGGAGACTGGCAAGCATGGGCGACTGCTGGTCTTCCACAAAACAACTTTATCTGGCCTTGTGCCTTGGACAGGAACTTTCTTGGCGATGGCGTGAAAAGGGGAAACTGGTATGCATGGGCGACTGCTGATCTTGCACAAAACAACCTTGCCTGGGCTTGTGACTCAGGGAGGAACTTTCTAGGTACGACTCCATGGCCATTCGTTACGGAAGCGGGTCTGTATCCAGTTTTACTCGACGTAAACCCTAGCTGAGCAGAATTATAATAAAAGAAATTCCATCCGTGACCAGCATTTTCTTTTTCATTCAGATATAGTGTATCGAAGACCATGCTAGCCAATATGCCCTGGTTACTGTTGGTATTATTGTTAAGCTCCAGGTCATCGTGCACCGAGTTGATCTTTGAGAGACTGTTTTCAGGCCGTGACTATCAAGTTCTTTTTATTTTTCTGGAAGAGTCAATTGTGGATAAGTCTACCTAATGTTTCTTGTCTTTCGTAAAATGGTGGCTTTATGTTTGAAAGATATTTTTCCTGCTTTAAGTCCGGCGCATTTCACTTCCTCCCAGAATACTCAGTCGGTAAACGTCAAGTTCTCGAAGAAGCTGGGCCAATAGTCCGCATCGGTACCGAATTAAACGTTCCGGGTAGCGATGTAAGCTTTTGGTTTGGCGTTCAGAATCGAACTCTTCACCAAGGGCTGGGCAACCTCTCCGCTCTGCCTCATTCCCGTCACTTGGAGAAGGTAATGTCATACTTCTTTTGCCGTGTGTTGTCAACAATTTTTCGGCGATCATAGTTTTCTGCACATGAGTGTTTTCCTCGCTGGTTCTGGTAAGAGGTTGATAGCCCTTTGAGCACCCCCTTCCTTTCGTTTCCTTTCTTGGGACCGGCATTAGGGGAGTTGTTTGAGAGAGAACTGGTTGCTATTTCTAACATGTTGCGCATCGAGGAGGAATTCATGTTATTAACTCAAACTAAATTGCTGTTTAGCCGACGTCACCTCTGAGCCAAATGACCTTTGATAAGAGCTTTCCGTGCTTGAATATCCGTAATACCTTATCAGTCATAAATTAAGGTAGAGAATTGAGAGATTTAAGCGAGATTTTGTTGCTGTTTCTAGCAGATCAAGCAAGACTGTAAAACCTTCCTCCGTTGGCTCCAAATATGTTTTAGTCTGAAGGTAACGATATCCACCTACGAGCAAATGTAGGTGGGTAATTGGATACAGACACGATTAATCGATACGCCGTTGACAAGTGAAGCGTAAACAAGAATTTCTTACGTTACATGATTTCCTTTCTTCATTCTCTTTATTTTACACACACAAACACACACATACACACACACACACACACACACATACACACACACACATATATATATATATATATATATATATATATATTATATATATATATATATATATACATATATATACATACATATATATACATATATATACATATATATCTCAATGCTATATAAGTTCGAAGAATCTTATTTAGTTAAAAAGAGCAAATAAATATGTCCGAAATAATTTTAATTTGAATATATATATATATACATATATATACATATATATATATGTATATCCCACATACTTTTCTTTTCCATCAAAACCTCGGAATATCTTATCCTTTCTTTGTTTCGTTTGCACAAGCCATATCACCATTCTTTACTCTCCTCCCCTGTCTCTCTTTTTCTTCCCTCCCTCTCTCTTTCTTTCTCTGTCTGTCTGTCTGTCTCTCTGTCTTTGTAAACAAATACCAATTTTAACTATCAGTCAAATTTCACTCACATTCTTTTACCGCTCTCACTGTAAGTCATCTTTGTTATTTCTTAGGAGTGACAACGCATAAAACTCGGGTACATAGCAGTTAGGTCAGTGTATGAAATCTTTTATTCAAGAAACTTCTTCAGTATAAATTCCAATATACGAATTTCCATTTTACATCGATGTTTAAATAACACTAATATATATATCTATATAATAATGACAATGGAAAAAAGTCCTTACCGGTCGACTGTCAGAAAAATTTCCGGCGTCAGAAGGCATCCTACATGGATTAATACTCTTCAAACTCCAATAGTCTTGGAGAGTGGATTAGCAACACTATGTTCCCAAGAAAGTATTTCTAAGATAAAAAATGCTAACCAACATGAAAGGAAAGAAATACGAGGTTTGAACGATAAACTTGCCAATCACATTGAAAAGGTACGTTTCTTAGAGGCTGAGAACACATATTTTAAGGATCTCTTATGGAACAGCAACCATAGCTTAAATATTGGTATAATCAAGAATTCGTATCATGCTGAGATGGGCATCTTGAAAGCAGACATACGGAGGAAGGATATTAAACTTGCAGCCTTACAATCTAAAGAGGAATCGCTAGAAGAAGAAGTCGATTATTTGTGCGCTCAGTAAGTAGTGACTTGTCTTTCTATGTCTAATCGCTTACCCCGGTATGGAGCCTAAGTTTCCGTTAACATATTTTAACTGTTTTCATATACATACTGTTCTTTGGATCTGTTAACTGGTGCTATATATAGGTATATTTGTATATATATATATATGCATGTGTGTGTGTTTATACATATATATATATATTATATATATATATATATATATATATATATATATATATAATATATATATATAATAATAATATAATAATAATAATAATAATAATATAATAATAATAATAATAATAATAATAGAGAATAAATCCAAACTTACAGGGAAAAAAGGAGATTTAGGATTAAATCCAATTTTATAGTATAAATATATTATATTATATTATATTAAATTGATTTGCCTAATAGTGGTTTTATCTCTAATTTAATATAATATATATATATATATATATATATATATATATATATATATATATGCATGTGTGTGTGTTTATACATATATATATATATGTGTGTGTGTGTGTGTGTGTGTGAGCGCATATGCATGTATGCATATCCATATGCACATGCATATACACATACAAACTTACATGCATACACAACGGAAGGTGATGGACGGTGGTACGTTGATTGTCGATTGGAAATTGGATAACTTTATATCCCTGGTTGATGGGAAACTCAGAGTAATGAATCTGAATGTTCCGTGCTTGTAGTTAATATTTTGTATATATATATATGTGTGTGTATATCTATCTATCTATCTATCTATCTATCTATCTATCTATCTATCTATCTATCTATCTATCTATCTATCTATCTATCTATCTATCTGTGACCGCGGGTGTATCGTTGGCGATTTTCTTTTCTCCGTCTTCTCTTCCTTAGGTCTTTCCTTTTCCTGTGTTTCTGACGAAGAGCTCCGCTCGAAACGTTAAATCCTCCTTCTTTCTTTCCTTTCCTGAGCGTCCAATAACACTATACTTCTTACACGTCCTCGCGTTGTTGTGTTTTCTCTTTGTGTTTTCATGTTTGGATTAACTATATATATATATATATATATATATATATATATATAATATATATATATATATATATATATACATATGTATGTATGTAGTATGTATGTATGTATGTATGTATGTATGTATGTATGTATGTATGTATGTATGTCTGTCTTGTAGGAGTGCTTTTGCTTAGTTTTAAAGCTCCACGTAGATTGTCGTAAACCAGTCTTCTTCATCTTGTGTTGGATCATTCGTATATCCGTACATACGTTGATAGACTATGATGTGAGGAAAATTTGACTGTTATTTCTAGCAATCCTACTTAAAATACAGAGTTTTATGTAGTTGCCCCCTCTTCGTTGATCTTAAACGTACACAAACATATATACATACATGAACTCATATACAGATATGTGTGCATGGAAGGAACACTGAGGTTATCACACCCATCCTATATGATCTCAATATTATCTGAGTGGAGGCGCAATGGCCCAGTGGTTAGGGCAGCGGACTCGCGGTCATAGGATCGCGGTTTCGATTCCCAGACCGGGCGTTGTGAGTGTTTATTGAGCGAAAACACCTAAAAGCTCCACGAGGCTCCGGCAGGGGGTGGTGGTGATCCCTGCTGTACTCTTTCACTACAACTTTCTCTCACTCTTACTTCCTGTTTCTGTTGTACCTGTATTTCAAGGGGCCGGTCTTGTCACTCTCTGTGTCACGCTGAATATAACCGAGAACTAGGTTAAGGGTACACGTGTCTGTGGAGTGCTCAGCCACTTACACGTTAATTTCACGAGCAGGCTGTTCCGTTGATTCGGATCAACCGGAACCCTCGTCGTCGTAACCGACGGAGTGCTTCCAATATTATCTATCATTGTGAGGCAGCAAGGTGGCAGAGTCGTTAGCACACCGGACAAAATGCTTAACGTCTTTTAGTCTGCCTTTATGTTCTGAGTTCGAATTCCGCCGAAGTCGTCTTTGCTTTTCATCCTTTCGGGACCGATAGATTAAGTACCAGTAGAGCTTTGGGGTTGATGTAATCGACTATCTCCGTCCCCCAAAATTTCAGGCCTTGTGCCTATAGCAGAAAGGAATATTATCTATTATCGTGACCAACATGTTATACACCGCAACTTTGTTGAAAGGTTGATTCTATGGATGAGATTATATTGATCATATATAAAATAGAAATCACAGTTATAATATGCAATATGGAAGAATAGTAGTGAAATTTTCTTATCAAGATCTCACGAGCACAAACAAAATATACCAGGCAAAATGATTTAGAACAGAGGAAAACTTAGACACAGTAGTGGTAATTAGTTGCGCAACAGATGTTAACATAATGATGCTAACAGAAAGTTGTAGTCATTTCACCTAGCTTATTGCTTTAGATAAACGTTAACGTCACCCTTTTCAAGCCTAGCCAGGCTCATGAGAACGGTTTCCCGGTTTCTGTGGCCTATGTGTTCCCTCCAGCTGGACAGGACGCCAATCCATCGCAGCGTTACTCAAGAAACAAAGAAGAAAGAGTGAAAGAAAGTTGTGGCGAAAGAATACAACAGGGGTCGCCACCACCCCCTGCCGGAGCTTCGTGGAGCTTTTAGGCGTTTTCAGTCAATAAACACACACAACGCCCGGTCTGGGAATCGAAACCGCGATCCTCCGACCGCGAGTCCGCTGCCCTAACCACTGGGCCATTGCGCCTCCACATTGCTTTAGATATATGCCTATAATTATTGGGGCATTAAGTAACCTCCTTAGCACTAATAGATGCTGGGCTTCGCAAAACCTAAAAGAAAACAGCTGCGAAGCAAATATTATGAAAGTCTACTCATTCCATAATCGACTCCGGGACTTATTCTTTGTAAGCCCAGTACTTATTCTATCGGTCTCTTTTGCCGAACCGCTAAGTGACGGGGACGTAAACACACCAGCATCGGTTGTCAAGCAATGCTAGGGGAACAAACACAGACACAAACATATTCACACACACTTATATATATATACATATATACGACAGGCTTCTTTCAGTTTCCGTCTACCAAATCCACTCACAAGGCATTGGTCGGCTCGGGGCTATAGCAGAAGACACTTGCCCAAGATGCCACGCAGTGGAACTGAACCCGGAACCATGTGGCTGGTTAGCAAGCTACTTACCAAACAGCCACTCCTGCGCCTATGTACATATACAGAACCTAAAATATACAGATTCACATACACGATAACAATCATCCTTGCACACTGATATATGTATGCTCATAAATATACTTACATATATGAGACCAAAGTGTACGTACGCCGCTATATTTTATATATAAAAAATACGAAAATGGGACAAGAACGCAAAACATTCAAACAGTTAGGTGAAACAAAAATGGGACAACAAAATATCCAGACAGACGATATAAGGAAAACAAGGACGGATCATTCGGAATTAGGTATATATACTGTAGAGTTTCATGGATACGCAATTTGGAGAGAATGAGACGCAGTGATATCGACAGTAATTCTTGACTGGTACTTGATCCACCTCGAAGGGGTAAAAGTTAAACTTGGCATCGATGTGGTTTGAACGTACATTGCCGAAGCAAATGTCACACAGCGCTGTATCTGGTGATATACGTACTTAACCAATTCGCTGTCTAAAGATGAGATGAGTGCGAATGTGTGAAGCTATTTCAGCTCTTTCAAACACACAGCAGAAATACGTTGCTGTCAAATGTTACAGATTTTATTGAAAATATTAATATATTTTAAAGGCTTAGTCAAATGAAGAGAAGCAGTGTCCACCCATGACCTTTTATCAGAGCCCCTGAAGACAGAAGAAATGAACAACAATATGGGGTATTCACACAGAGGACTCCTTGTCTGAATGATTGCAACAGAATGAACTCTGCAAAAGACAATCAAGAGACGAAGAGATGACGCTATACACTGCCACAAATTTCTCATGTCCAAGAATAGGAATTATTTTCGAATCTCCATGTATGAAACCATTAACCGTTCCCACCGATAAAAAGAGACAACATTCGATACTGCGTGACAGATGATGCAGACGAGGTCAACTGTGACGTCAGTTCTGAATTCGAATTGTATCGTTTTACTGTGGAAACATGAGTGATTAGGAATGGACAATAATCACCAGATCAAATAAGTAGACTTGCAATTTGGTCGGAGGTCACCCTGGGTACATTACAAAAGGAGTGTATTAAGATCAGAGAAGTATGTTATATCTCGTAACTGAATATTTTTTTTTCAGAAATGTTATTATCTCTAGAATGTGGTAATCAACCAAGAGACATCTTTCATCTTTAACTTCGGCGTCAGTTGCTCTTTTTCGGACAGGAGAAGAAATTCTCCAGAATAAATAATTAATCTCCAAGCCACTTCCCAACGCTTACTCGAGTGTCACAGAATGTGAACAGGAATCGTAGCTGAGCAACTATTTCGGCGCCGTCAGTGAGATAACAAGTGCATTGAGATTTGAAATAAGATCTATGGACGGTTTTGTTTCTAGACAACCATGCAATGGTATTTTGAACATCCGTTACGGTTGACATAATCTGTGTCATCTAATAAGCAGTATAGGTTTTGGAGTGGAGCTGGAAACGTTATAACCATGAAGACTGTAAATTAATTCGAGCAAACTTTCTCTGGAAAAGAATTGAGAGAGAGCTCACGAAACTGAGTTTATCTGATAAACCTATCACAGAGACTAGTGCAGGGTAGTGATGATGGATTTTCTGGCAAAGTGCACCACAATTAACGTGACATATTCTTCTCTGGTACAAAAATTGTGGGACGCCATCAAAGCAGAGGGCTGTGGCATGCTGACCAAAGGAGTCCGCCTCCTCCAAGACAATGCCCTAGTTCACAATGCGCATGTTACCCATGAAAGCACACTCCTGTGGCTATGAAATCCTTCCTCATCCCCCCTTACTCTCCCGCCTTCGCACCTTCTAACTTCTACCTCTTTCCAGCCATGAAATCTTTTTTCTAAGGGGGAGCACTTTTCGGATGATGAACTTAGTTGTGAGGTAATGTTTGGGATCCAGACGCAACCTATCAACTTCTACGGACGAGGTATTCACAACTGCATAACTGTGTCACCATTGGTGTTGGTTATGCAGAGAAGAACTAATAATCATGTCAAGTTTCACTTATCCCAGTCCTTGAGAAGTGGAAATATTTAATGAACACCCCTCGTATCGGATGTCATATTCATCTACTTAATAAACTTTCTTTAACTCTCAATATTAAAACATAGTTCTTGGAATATCTAGGACTTTTATTAAAAGTTCATTAAAAATCGTCTATGTCTGTCCTCTTAGCTGTGGAAAAATATAACGCAGGAAAAATAATGTATGCATGATTGAGCGAAGTGTAACATTTCCCTAGCGGTACAAGTTTCACAACCGGCTATCAGTAACTAGAATAACAAATACTCCGTGCGCTGTAAGTAAATACATCGATACAGTTGCTTGTTATG
>NC_043017.1:3750419-3770419 GCF_006345805.1 Octopus sinensis | reverse complement strand
TGTTCCGTTGATCGGATCAACCGGAACCGGAGTGCTTCCATCCAATGGAACTGCATCACAGAGCAGATAGCAATTCCGGAGCAAAAGTTTTCACACCTCACTATCTAGGTGAAAAGTTAATATAATAGTTTTCGTGCCAAATTGGCGTCTTCCATGATTTTATTAGGTTGTTTACATAAATGATTTTTTAAAACTACAATAGCAATTTCTCCGAATATATTTCATTACCACAGGAAGAACCTTGATGAAATAGTGATTCCAGTACACGAACACCAAACACAGAGTGAAAACGTACAGGCTAATGCACTGGGAAATGAGTTAAGTAGGTGTTCTTGGCTTTCTTATTCAGTTTTCACGTATATATATGTACACACATGCACGTACACACACACAAACACAGACTCACACACACGCTAAACATAGAGGGGACAAACAAGGACAGACACACGGATTAAGTCGATTAGATCGACCCCAGTGCTTAACTGGTACTTATTTAATCGACCCCGAAAGGATGAAAGGAAAAGTCGACCTCGGCGGAATTTGAACTCAGAACGTAACGGCAGACAAAATATCGCTAAGCATTTCGCCCAGCGTGCTAACGTTCCTGCCGGCTCGCCACCTTAAAATTAAAAAACAAATTCTTTTCTACTCTAGGCACTAGGCTCGAAATTTTTGGGGAGGGGGCCAGTCGATTAAATGGACCCCAGTATGCAATTAGTACTTAATTTATCGATCCCGAAAGGATGAAAGGTAAAGTCAACCTTGGCGGAATTTGAACTCAGACAGTAATGACAGACGAAACACCGCTCAGCATTTTGCCCGGCGTGCTAACGGTTCAGCCAGCTCGCCGCCTTAGAATTAAAAAAATATTGACGCAGAAAAAAAGAAATATATTGCACAATTTTATAAAATTAGTGCATGTGAAAAAAAAAAAAGAATATGAACTATCGTTACAAAATTAGTGATTTTAAACACTTTATGTTATATTTTGAATTAGCCATTACCCTTTCAATTGTATGATGTGCCTGTTATCCTAATCCCTTTCCCAGCCGTATGATGTGCCTGTTATCCTAATCCCTTTCCCAGCCGTATGATGTGCCTGTTATCCTAATCCCTTTCCCAGCCGTATGATGTGCCTGTTATCCTAATCCCTTTCCCAGCCGTATGATGTGCCTGTTATCCTAATCCCTTTCCCAGCCGTATGATGTGCCTGTTATCCTAATCCCTTTCCCAGCCGTATGATTACCATAACACATTTTCTCGCATTTTTTACATGAGAAATTTGATTATTTTTACGTGTATAAAATTGACATGATTTCCCTTTTCTGTGTTGCTGAGGATTAGCATCTTGAGGTGAACTAGCAGCGGATTCAAATTTTGGGAATGTATTCGGTGTTGTTTATATATATATATATATATATATATATATATATATATATATATATATATTAAATTAGAGATAAAACCACTCTTTATCTTTTATTAAACTTTTAATACTTTTGATATATAAAAAAAATAAATAAATTAATTAATTAATAAATAAAATAATATATAAATATTAAAATATACATACATACATATATATATTTGTATATATATAAAATTTATAAGTTTAAATTATTTAAATAATTTTTTATTTTTAACTTTTATATTTTTTAATTAACTTTATGTATTGGCTTATGTTTTTCACTGTTTGATTTGCCTAATAGTGGTTTTATCTCTAATTTAATATAATATAATATAATATATTTATACTATAAAATTGGATTTAATCCTACATCTAATTTTTCCCTGTAAGTTTGGATTTATCCCTAATATTATTATTATTATTATATATATATATATATATATATATATATATATATATAGATATATATATATATATATATATATATTATATATATATATCTGCACAGAGTTTATGTTGCTTTTGTTGTATTTTGGTGCTTACGTATTGATACATGTTAATTTTACTTTGTACTCTTTCGAGCTGTCGAGCCCTATCATGACATTAATTTATCATTCGTATATGAATAAGATATAGCATTAAGGTACCCTTCATTTGCAGATTTCTTAATGGGAAGAATCAAAGTGGAACGCACTACAAAAGGGACTGTGTCTATCATTGAATTAGACCCCGATGGAAAATACATTGAACTTAAAGATAAGTCTCTAGAGGTAAGAAATATAAGGACAGATTATCTTTCCTTTTTTTATTATTATTATTATTTTCTATATCATCACAGCATTCGTAAATCAGATAACGTAAGTACAATACATATAGACTCTTAACTACAAATAAGTAGACACATAGAGGCGCAGAGGGCAACGGGGTAGGTTTTATGAAGTTACTTCACATTCTAGAAATATCAGTCAAATGCACGCACGTCCAATTCAATTATAAACTACCCTCTTAAATAAATTAGAACAGAATGCAATATATCAGAAAGAATTATATGTATATATATATATATATATATATATATATATATATATATATAATATATATATATATATATATAATATATATATATATATATACAGATAGATAGATAGATAGATAGATAGATAGATAAGTAAGTAGTGTATATAGACATGCAATAAATATGCCCACTATACAAAATATAATGATATATTCATAATCCATATAAAAAGTTATTCTCATGCAATCTTGTATTTTTGACAAATTTTTCAAATCATAGAATGCAACAAACGTGAAGGATTGGACATTAACCCAAGCAACAGAAAATGGTGAGAGCTATACACATACATTTACAGACAGTAACGTGTTCAGTTCTAGTAAATTCATCAAGGTAAGTTTTTTTTTTTACTTCTTTTCTTGAAATGCTCGTTGTTCTTAAAATGTATCTCTCCTTATTAGCACCAATTGAAAACGCGGACAGAAACAGGCCGCTCAGTGACGAAATCAAAACTCTTATCTATCGATAAGATGCGCTATCGAATACACTAAGCAGCAACATTAAAAAGGTTAATTTGTTTCTGATATTTTAGCTGTAATATCTCATCTCTATATTGATGATTCTTCAGTCACTGATTCTTCAGGTCAATGAGCCTGTCTTCAGTTTGTACAAATATCATTACCTCCTCCTTACCGTATTTATACATATACGACGGTCTTCTTTCAGTCTCCATGTACCAAATCCAGTCACATGGCTGTAATCGGCCCGAGGCTATAATACAAGACACTCGCCCAAGGTGCCATGCAGTGGGACTGAACCCGGAACCATGTGGTGGGAAGCAAGATTCTCAACACACAGCCACACCTAAAAACTCTCCACTATGAGTGCATTGTATCTTCTGGCAGAAACAGATCTGAAGTAATCAATTCAGGACATGATTTCTTATTCCCTTATCATTTACTAGCAGTATCACCCGGCGTTGCTCGGGTTTGTTTCGACCCTTTAGAATTGGAATTTTTGAAAAGTAAAAATTTTGCATTATGTAGCTTGTTATTCTCTTTAAGTGAACATTTTTCTGGTTGAAATACACCGAAAAATGGCGACACAGCAGTCAAAAAATCGTAAAAAATAGGGATTTTCATAGAAAAAAAGCACCTTTTTGATGTAAATAATTTTTGGTGTTAACATGGTCCGAGTTGAATTTTTTCTTTTATGGAATGAAGAGCAAGCCTTCTTCTATCATACTCTCAATTTTGGTCAACTTGCGCTGCAGGGTCTCGGAGGAGTGTTAGTTGAAGGCTACCAAACCTGCCATACAACACACAACTTCAGCTTCATATAGAGAGAGATTTAATTCCTTATTACTGCTCTGCACGCTACTGACACTGCTGAAGCATAAATACATTGATTTCTAACACAAAGTTATTAATGTCGCTTTGCCTAAGCGAAATAACAAAATGTATCTTGTAATAATGAAATCAGGGTAAATACTGTTTTGAAGACATGTAATACACGTATTTTTCAGATAAGCGTAGGAGTGGCTGTGTAGTAAGTAGCTTGCTTACCAGCCACATGGTTCCGGGTTCAGTCCCACCGCGTGGCACCTTGGGCAAGTGGCTTCTTCTATAGCTTCAGGCCGACCAAAGCCTTGTGAGTGGATTTGGTAGACGGAGACTGAAAGAAGCCCGTCGTATATATATATATATATGTATATATGTGTGTGTGTGTGTGTGTGTGTGTGTGTTTGATCCCCCAACATCGCTTGACAACCGATGCTGGTGTGTTTATGTCCCCGTAACTTAGCAAAAGAGACCGATAGAATAAGAACTAGGCTTACAAAAAATAAGTCCTGGGGTCGAATTGCTCGGCTAAAGGCGGTACTCCAGCATGGCCACAGTCAAATGACTGAAAGAAGTAAAAGAGTAAAGAGTATATAAAAGTAAATGCATTCCCTTACACAAGATCTCCTTCAGTTAATAGATGTCAAAATATATTCTAATGATCTAACGATGTTTTGGAGTAGTTCGTTGTATTTGACTAGAGTGAAAAATTCTGTTACAGTGGGTCACTTCTAAGGAACGCATGATATATATATGTATGTATGTATGTATGTATGTATGTATGTATGTATGTATGTATGTATGTATGTATGTATGTATCTATCTATGTAAGTGTGTGTGTGTGTGTGTGTGTGTGTGTGTGTGTGTGTGTGTGTTTCCATCTAAAGTTAGAACCAAGTACGGCAATAGCTTAGAGTTCAAAGGCCAGCAATTTTTGAATTCCCTGCCAAAAGACATTAAGAAACCTGTACAATGTGGACGTGGATGCCTTCAAAAAGAAGCGTGAAGCACTATGTGTTTGAGGTCCTTGTTGTGACTTGACAGACACTACAAACCCCCGGAACACACAATGTCTTCAATCTACAACATCACAATATTGGACACTGTGCGAAGTATTCTATAATAATAATAGTAATAATAATTTCTTTCGATTTCTAGATTTGGGGACACAAACACGGTTCTGTAGAAAGTGGCATTGTGTCCTCCACAGTCTCGGAATGGTCTGCATTGAGTAATCCTTCGACAATTACTTTGAAAAACAACAATAATAAGGTAAGATTCCTTTATTCCGTGCTTTAGAATATCGCTCCCTCCTCATTTCATAAATATGTATTTCACATATATATGTATGTATGCATGTACGCATACATATACACGTACATACACTCACGCACACATATACATATATGCAGTTTAACAAATGCGTGAGTTATACGTGAGCTACTTCGAGTTTCATGCTAAGATTGTGCTGTGATAAGATGGCAATCGTTCATGATCAAATAATATGGCGACTTTGCAAGTAAAATTCGAAAACAAGAAAACGTATGAGAAAATATTGGTGAAGAAAATTTCTGAAAGAAAGGGGGCATAATCCATACCTTTCAAGGTCTCTTTAAGCCGAAGGTGTTATCAGTTAAACAGGATATGCGTACTGGGATGAAATGAATGGATCGTGCCTGGTTCTTTATGCAAGACTGTTTGATTACTGCACGATGAGAGCATGGAATCAGAAGTAGTTTATGAGCAGATATATATGGTGTTATATATCGGAGAAACAAAATGAACAAGCAAGACTTTTCCGTGAATTTTTTTCCACTTTAATAATTAATTGCTTACAAATCATATCGCCCACACACACACACACACACACACACACACACTCATATCTATGTGTATATATATATGTATATATATATATATATATATGCGTGTGTGTATGTATATTTGAAAGAACTTTTTCTTCATCCATTCCCTTCCGGTCATTCAAAATGTAACCGCGTATGTACTGTTGGCGATTTTTTCCGTCCGTCTTCCCTTCTTTGGATCTTTCCTTTTCCTATGTTTCTGACGAAGGGCTCCGCTAGAAACATTGAAGCCTCCTTCTTTCCTTCTTCCCTGAGCGTCCAGTAACACTATACTTGTTCCACGTCCTCACGTTTTTGTGTTTTCTCTTTGTGTTTTCATGTTTGGATTAACTTTATATATATATATATATATATATATATATATATATAGTTAATACAAACATGAAAGCACAAAGGGAAAACACAACAACGCGAAAGTTCGCAAGCATGATGGGGGAGAATGTTAATAGTTATTTAGCTGGTGGGCTTTGGCTGATGAGAAATCACGCGTCTAGGTGGCGCTAAATTTCGAAACCGGTACCGAGCTGGCCAGAATTTACTTGTTCTGACTCATTGGGGTGATACATTATTATTGTTCACTGATATTTTTTCCTATCTTGTCTGTAATAGATTTATGACTTTTCGGTAGAACAGAAGTATTTTTTGACTTCTATAATTAGCGATATAGGTACTAATGTAGTACCCTTCTGTATATATGTTCATATCTAATATTGTATGTATGTATTTTATTAATTTGCCTGTACGGCTAATAATTCGCTTACCACTTGTGATGGTAATTTAATAATACCATCCCTATATTTATATATATATATATATATATACAAGTGTATATATTTGTGTGTTTGTGTGTGTGTATGTGTGTGTATGTAAATATATATATGTATGTATGTATACGTTCGCGTGTTGTCACTCACACGTACAAGTACGATAGTTCGCCCGTCATATTTATATCCTAGACACAGCGCATAAAAGTGGACAGTCAAACGAGTGGTGCCCCATCAATTTGACATTCCAAAAGGTCATGTAACTTCCGATATTCATTGATTTGTTATCTGTTTTCAATTTTCAGATATGTGCTGCCTTTGTATCAAAATTGGTATTTGACTGAATGGAGTAATTCAATATAAGAAAGACAACTGCTGAGCGCCTGTGCTTTTTTCTTAGCTGAGAGGACAAAGTTTTTCGAACAGTTCGGCCGAGTTTCATAGTCCTATTGCCTTTCATTATAGTTATACTTGCGTAAAATAACTCTACTGCTAACTTTAATTTTGCTGTTTGTGTCTTCCTTTTTTTTTACAGGATTCTCTCCAAAGAGAGAATGATAAATGAATGATAAAGCACAGCACTACTTTTAGTTTTCTTTACGTGATATCTCGTGACGATTATGAAATATTAACCAACGTTATTTACCATTATATTTTCTGCGGTAGACTGATATTATCGCTCAGTTTAGTACCATCACCTGGTCTTTGGATGTTTTCAGAGAAGTCAACTCCACTATTTTGTAAGCAAAAAAGCTAGGTTTTTTTCACCTAAGGATAATCTCTTTCCCCTCACGAACCTTGGAGGCTCTGGAAACAATGGTGGACGTTAGAAAATCTCCACCGATTAAAATATTTAAAATATTTCCTTCGCAGTGAATTTCAATAGCTTTTGTTTTATATTTGTGGCAGTAAAATATATGCATGCCACTTTGTATTATTACATACACAAATAAAAGGATTATAAGTGGCAATATCGGAAAGAACGAATTAATTTTATTGGAATTAATGGTGAATGAATTTCTTTTAATATCTTGAAGGAGTATCACAAATTTTCTTTTGTAGGATTTTCTTTCCATAATTACAAACAATAAAAAGTTTTTTAAATAACTACTTTTTGTGTAATTTCTCAATTAAACCAGTCAACTAAACTCAAACAGGCAAATGGTCAAGTACATAACGCAACATGAATTTGTAGATTATGAATAAAATAGGGATTTTTCTTATAAGAAAAGATCTTATCGAAGACCTTATTATTTTCTCTATTTTCCTGTTGCTTACAGTAGCCAGTGTTACCTGGTTAGTATTAATTTTGATAACAGGTACGTATAGCGCGCCATTTGAGGTAATAGTATTCAAGTTGTGGATAAATTGGAAAATTTGAATTGGGATGCCCAACTGACCCTACTATGCTGTGTAGTTGATAAAATCAAAAACAAACAATGCGCATGCATGAAATTAAAACCATAATAAATAAATATATATATATATAACAGTTTTATTGCCATTTATATTTTTATTCTTTACAATTCAACTCAAAGAGCTGATGTAAAATACAATACTTCAAGTGTTCAGAATATTTAACATTGATGCAGCTTATGTGTAAAATATCCTGTGCGCTGAACATTGAACTGGCTATTGTTAGTTAAAAAAAACGCTTAAAAATGATATTAGAAGGAAGAAAAACGGAAGATTTAAAGAATTAGTGTAAAAATATAATCAAAGAAAAAGAAATTTAAAAAAATGTTCGTGTAAAATTACAATTAAAGAGAAAATGATGAAAGCAAATATTTAAAGAATGAGCATAAAATTATGATTAAAGAAAGAGAAAAATGAAAAAAAAACAAGCAAAAGTTTAAGCAATGATTGTAAAATTATAATTAGAGAAGGAGAAATTATGAAACCTTACTTTTAAAGACTGTAAAATTATTATCAAAGAGAAATATTTGGTTGTCCCACGTGAGATGAACTCTTTCTAAAATTTGTTTTTGTGAGAGTGTATCTGATAAATGTTAAAGCATCAACTCTTTCTTTTAAATTTACCAGACATGTGCTGCATTTTTCTACACAATTTGCTGACATCAGATCTAGAAAATTTTAACTGTATTGTGGACTATAAGACAAATTTAATGTTCTTAGCCTTTTTAGACGCTGTCCAGGAAAGAAGTCAGACTTTTACCGTTCTATGATTTTAGACTCGATGAAAATGTCTCTAAAGCGAACGAAACTGTCAATGTTCCATTTCGAATGGGAACTTGTACAGCAGAACAGAAAGAATATGGTTCAATAAATTTCGATCTAGAAACTCCCTCCATGATTGGTCAATGAGGAAACATTGGAACATGGTGTTCGTGCTCTTGGCAATAATTAGAACGATTTTATAGGACTTCATCTTGCAACGATCAGTAAGTTGAAAGAGCTGAACAAATTTATTCCACATGATTTAAGTGCTGTAAAGAAGATGCTTTGTTTGGCGACCTGTTCTTTTTTCTTCAACTTTTCATCAACACGAAAAAGTATGCAAGCAAAGTCAATCACAGCATTTGAGTAATTTATAGCTTCGAAAGACAATAATATTTTCCAAGGCAGTATATAGACTCTCAAGATGATGGAAAAAAAATTGTTGAAGGCAACGTAGGTTATTTTGATTAAGAAAAAAAAATTTTATAACTTTTGCTTATTCATTTCTCATGTAGGACAACCTAATATAAAAAGAATAAGTAAGAGTTTAGAGAAAAGAAATTAAAAATAACAAAAGTTGAGAGAAAATAATTATCGCATCTCTCAACTGAAGATATTATATGGGAAACTCTTTACATAAAATAATAAATCTTCTGGAAGTTGAGACAGAGAAAACGGTCTTGATGGCCACGATTGGAAACAATACTTTTTATGTGTTCGTCTTTGAGGAAGATTCCTTTCTGAAAAAGAAAAAAAATGAAAGAAATATATTGATATTGATACATAAGTATCTATTATCATACACATGGTTCCGGGTTCAGTCCCTCTGCGTAGCACCTTGGGCAAGCGTCTTCTACTATAGCCTCGAACCGACCAAAGCCTTGTGAGTGGATTTGGTAGACGGAAACTGAAAGAAGCCCGTCGTATATATGTATATGCATATATATGTGTGTGTTTGTGTATATGTATTTGTCCTCCCAACATCGCTTGACAACCGATGCTGGTGTGTTTACGTCCCCGTAACTTAGCAGTTCGGCAAAAGAGACCGATAGAATAAGTATTAGGCGGTGAGTTGGCAGAACCGTTAGCACTCCGGGCGAAATGCTTAGCGGTTTTTCGTCTGCTGATACGTTCTGAGTTCAAATTCCACCGAGGTCGACTTTGCCTCTCATCCTTTCGGGGTCGGTAAAATAAGTACCAGTTACGCAGTGGGGTCGATCTAATCGACTTAATCCCTTTGTTCTTGTTCGTCCCCTCTATGTTTAGCCCCTTATGGGAAATAAAGAAATAAGAATAAGTACTAGGCTTACAAAGAATAAATCCTGGGGTCGATTTGCTCGACTAAGAGCAGTACTCCAGCATGGCCGCAGACGAACAACTGAAACAAATAAAAGAGTAAAAGAGTATTATTGTTATTATCAAGTTTTCAATAATTTCATGTCTCCAAGCCCACATTTGCAAGCATCGTTCGTTTTGTTTTATTATTTGTTCTGTTAAGTTTGTTGTGAAGAATATGGAAAACACGAGAAATGTGTTATTTTGCTGGTTGTTGATTGAGTATCGAACGTGGTGTGTGCCGGGTTATGAATGTGTAGAGCCTGTTGTGATATAATTATGGATGGTAAGAAGGAGAGAGAGAGAGAGATCAAGAGACAGCGAAAGAAGTGAACCATGATATATTTTATGATTAGGTATTTATATATATTTCTTTATTACCCACCAGGGGGCTAAACATAGAGGGGACAAACAAGGACAGACAAAGGGATTAAATCGATTACATTGACCCCAGTGCGTAACTGGTACTTAATTTATCGACCCCGAAAGGATGAAAGGCAAAGTCGACCTCGGCGGAATTTGAACTCACAATAACATAACGGCAGACGAAATACCTATTTCTTTATTACCCACAAGGGGCTAAACACAGAGCGGACAAACAAGGACAGACATAGGTATTAAGTCGATTACATTGACCCCAGTTCGTAACTGGTACTTAATTTATCGACCCCGAAAGGATGAAAGGCAAAGTCGACCTCGGCGGAATTTGAACTTACAATAACATAACGGCAGACGAAATACCGTTAAGCATTTCGCCCGACGTGCTAACGTTTCTGCCAGCTCGCCGCCCTTTAGGTATTTATATATTTAAATATTATTATAAATATCAAAACATTTTTATCTCACTTGAAGTTAATAAGCACAGTCCGAACAATTGCAATGCTAATAACACCACTACGAACTCAGATGATTGAAAGATCTGTTCAAGTAGTTGTTCGATATAACACCACGGGTCAGCAATTGAACGAGTGCGAGCAAATCAGTTTTGTCTCTCTACGCCCATCTCGGACAAACCTATCTACCAGCGCATAAGTGCCTATATATTGCATCTCCAACCGGTTGCGCCCCTTGGTAGCATTGTCACGCCAAAGAAAGTGTGTTTTTTTTTTTATATATATGTGGGGTTAGGGTTAGGGTTAGGGTTAGGGGTGGGAGAAAAGGGTTTCTGTTATCTTCAGAAATGCAAACAAAGCCACTTCCGGTACTTACGGTACGTATACCGAAGGATCGCCCTATTAAAGCTCAATACCTGAATGTAACAACACATGCCCAGCTAGAAAAACTCCTGAAAGTTATGTGGATAGATATAGATTATGCAACCAGGCCAAGGCAGTTCCGGAACATGGAAATCCATGTCAAGAACGACGCCCCCCACCGCCTCGCTGAAACACTCCACTCTTGCTACACGCCAGATGAAACTCCCAATGGCTGTTGTCTAGTGCTGCATTGGAGAGCAGTAACACCATTCTCAACGTCAAACGAACAGAGAGGGTGTTTTGGTTTATGATTACATCGTAGTTCAAATCCTGCCGAGATAAACATTAATTTTCATGTCTTCTTGGAACAGTAAAGTAACTACCAGCCCAAGAATTTAGAGAGGAGGAGGTCGTTACATCAGAATGTCTCGGCCTTTTGTAGCGCCGTCAATAATCAATGTCCCGTATTCAAATACCGTTGTATTTGCCTTTGATTCTCATAACTTCCTGAGTCTACAAAATATGTACTGTTCAAGGAGTTAGGTAGGAGGGGGCAATTTATAATTGTTGAAGACATGTTTGTCCCCTCTATGTTTAGCCCCTTGTGGGTAATAAAGAAATAGGCATTTCGTCTACCGTTATTTTATTGTGAGTTCAAATTCCGCCGAGGTCGACTTTGCCTTTCATCCTTTCGGGGTCGATAAATTAAACACTATTTTGATTAAGAAAAAACAAATTTCTAATTGCTTTTGCTTATTCATTTCTCAGCGGCCAATTCGTTTAGGACAACCTAATATAAAAAGACAACAGTTTAGTGTAAAGAATAAGTAAGAGTTTAGAGAAAGAAATTTTTAAAAATGATTAATTAAAGATAAGTTTTATAACTTGCAGATAAGTTAAAAACCAGTATTTACCAGTTTTCAGCCCGATCCAGTATGCTACGATAACGATCAATTTCGTCTTCGATCCTCCGATTCGCGTCCAACAGATCTTGGTTTTCCTTTTGCAATATTTCAATAGTGCCATTGAGACGGGCATCATCGGCTCTATGTTCGTCTTTCTCACGTTTCAGTTCCAAAGAAACAGATGAAAGTTTAGCGTTTTCTTCATCCAATTTCGATTTTAAATCGTTGATCTATAAGCAAATGAATTAAAGAAACAAAATCTATATTTATATTTACACACACACACATATTCACAAACACACACACACACACACACACGCACACACACACACACATACACACACACACACACAAACGCACACACACGTACGCACACACACACACACACACACCACACACACACACATACACACACACACATATTACCTGACCCTTGCATTTCAAAACGTTTTTTTCAAACTCATCTCTCTCTTCACGAATTTCTTTGTTCTTTCTTTCCATTTGTCTCACTTTAACCTCTTCTTCCGAACGTATTCTTCGAATCTGAAATAATATACAAACAATTCATAATATTTTAAACAATATATCAACATCTTTCTTCTCTCTTTGACCAAAAAGTTTTGCTGAAATTGTTTGTATTTGCGTTTCACTTCGGCCTGAATTCGCGAAATTTACACAATTATTTTTGCCAATAAACACCACTTCAACATCTTATGGTCACCTCTAGTGTATTTCAATGAAAACCATTGCCAGATTTTGTCAACGAAAGCTCTGTTCCATTTTGCAAATGAACACGAATGTTAAATTTTGTCAATGAATAACAACTTTTGGTTGGACACTGTCACGTCTTTTATTATGAAACCATGTTTAACAACGAAATAGGAATTGACTGTGATTCAGCTGAAACAATTCTGGATGCTTTTATCATTGCATAGCTCTCAGACGATTCCCCATTTAAAGCGGTAGAGTACAATTTCTATCAAATAATCTGTTTCTGTGGTCTACAACCTATTGAAACAATGATTGTGTGTGTGTGTGTGTGTGTGTTTGTAAGTATCCATCTGTCTCTCGCACATTCTTACTGGCTTACATGCAAACGGCGATTGACTTACTGAAACATGGAAACCATAAATTACCGCCTTCGACATCAGTGACATTTGAACTCAGAACATAAAGACGGACGAAATGCCGCTAAGCATTTTACCCAGCGTGCTAACAATTCTGCCTGCTTATCGCCCTACAACTAGGCTTAACCGTGGAGAAACAGAAGCAAGAGAAAATCTAAGCCTAATTTCGATCTAGAAAATAGTAGACTCATCGGGATTTATTTTCAGCGAGATTTCTCTCACACACAGAAATGATTCTACATCGTCCCTCAGTTTCCTAATAAATAGTCTTCACAGAACCTGACTCTACAGAGTTCCTCGGCTTCTTAATAATAGCAACCAAATATCCCTTAAATCCCAGTCGTCTCCCTTAAAAAGAGGGACACGATGTACAACATAATTCTAAAGGCACAACAAAAAGAATGGTTTGCTCTTAAATGGGACACCTTTGATCGTATCGCTGCTCGAAATGGGGCTATACAACAGCAATGAAAAACAACAGCGACAACATGAACTGCAATGTTTCTAAAACAGTGGTTAGTGAAATGAACACCAGGTGGCTTTGCAACTGTTTGATTCTATGTTACGAATGAAAAAAATATTCTTACGGGCATTGCCGTTGTATTTTGGACTTCTTTAGCGTTTCCTGAATTATTAATCATCTGTTGGTTGAATGAAATGGTTGAAACCTTACACAAGGATTTCTTAATACTCTAGATCCTCCATCCTCACCTTCTCTCGAAAATCAGAGCATTCTTCCCCTAACTCACCGATCTCAAGAAACGGTGAATGAAGTTAAAAGAAATCTACTGCAAAATATTTCAAAAATCAGAATTTAAGTGTTCTTTTCAATAAGGTACATTTGTAGAATGGAGAAAGGCTGAGTGAGAAGCAATCAACCCTTTCTTGTAAAAAACATAATGGAATTTTTTAAGGAGCACTCATTGAGTAGCAGAGAACGAAACGGAAATGTAAAGATGTAAAGGGGACTCACCTTGGATTCGAACTCAGTCTTTATGGTAGAACATTCTCTTTCTAATTTATGTTCATATTCTCGGCGAATTTCATTCTTGGATTTGTTGAGTTCTGATTCCCAATATTTCTTAATTTTAGCATCGGGATTTTGTTTGGCCAAAAGTTCCTGATACTCTTTGCTTTTCTACACAGAAACATAGAGAAGGCAAGATTATGACATAATGATGGTAAGTCCACAAAACACAACAGCAACGAAAATTACACTAGCAACAACAACAACATCAATATCAACCAAAAGAATAACAAGAACACCAAAAGCAACAAGAGAATCTGCAACGTCAACAACTTGGTAATGCTTCAGACCAGCCTAGAACACCAAAACAAATATACCCAGAGGAAAAAAAGCAGGGCATTGATCAGAAAAGCATGGGAGCTATCCCGGGCCTAATCAATCTATCAAACAGTACAAAAGTCTACGTGGTGAGTCAGAGCAGGAGACCGAGTCGTCACTTGTGCAGTGACTCACACCACCATAGTGTTTTCTGTCTACAGCAAATGAAAGAAGAAAGACCACAACTTCTTCAAGTACTGTAACCATAGCAATATCAGCAGCAGCAGTAGTAGTTGATGCAGGCTGCCACGATGACATAAATAGCAAGAAGAGTAAAACTAGCAGTAGCAGCATAACTGGTAAGAGCATCTGCATCAACAACTGCAACAACAACAGTAGTGGAGGGGCAATGGCCCAGTGGTTAGGACAGCGGACTCGCGTTCTTACGACCGCGGTTTCGATTCCCAGGCCGGGCATTGTGAGTGTTTATTGAGCAAAAGCACCTAAGCTCCGCGAGGCTCCGGCGGGGTAGGGGTGGTGAACCCCGCTGTACTCTTTCACTACAACTTTCTCTCACTCTTTCTTCTTACTTCTGCCACAAAGCAGAGGAACCATGTTTAAGCCACTATGGTGTGGTAAACTTTCAGACCCTAGTCTAGATTGCGAATCCTCTGTACCCCAGGATGGTTCAGCTCTCCACCCGTTAAAGGCCACCATGTAATTCCATACGGAGTTGGCTGTTCTTGTTTGGAATTCACGAGCATTCTCAAGTTCATTTTTGGTCACTCCTTCTGCACAAGCAGCATACTGTTTCAGATCTCCTTTGCTTTTTAGCTAATATTCTGCCTTGCTTCTTTTTTCACTGTTGATGCACTTCTGTTCGCTAATCAGCCCACGTCCACCCTTACCTCTTTCAATGTAGAGCCTGTGTACATTTGCCTTAGGGCGGAGGGCACCATACATTGTCATTGTCTTCGTATTTCTCACTTCAAGCCACAGTTGTTTATTTTTTTCCAGTTATAATCAGTTATAAGAGTAAAAGAAGGAGAAAATTTACTTACGATTTCATAGTCATGTTTGAGGGTGACCAGTTCAGCTTGTATTGTCTCTGCTCGTTGGGCCTCAATTCTGCGATTGGAAATTTCCCTTTCCAAACACTGTTAATAGAAATGAAGTTTTCGGTTTATATGTATATGTATATGTGTATATACATACACATACATACATGTGTGTGTGTGCGTGCATGTGTGTGTATATATATTTCTTTACTACCCACAAGGGGCTAAACACAGAGGGGACAAACAAGGACAGACAAAGGGATTAAGTCGATTACATCGACCCCAGTGCGTAACTGGTACTTAATTAATCGACCCCGAAAGGATGAAAGGCAAAGTCGACCTCGACGGAATTTGAACTCAGAACGTAACGGCAGACGAAATACGGCTACGCATTTCGCCCGGCGTGCTAACGTTTCTGCCAGCTCGCCGCCTTGTGTGTGTATATATATGTGTGTGTGTGTGTGTGTGTGTGTGTGTGTATTCACTGCGTTTATTTCAATTTCCGTCTACTAAATCCGCACACGAAGCTTTGGTCACTATAATATGAAGCGCCACATACAGATATTAAAATTAGATACAAATCTACAATATGTTTGTTAAAGAACAATGTATGGAGCACTCCGTCGGTTCCAGCTGATACGATCAACAGAACAGCCTGCTCGTGAAATTAACGTGCAAGTGGCTGAGCACTCCACAGACACGTGTACCCTTAACGTAGTTCTCGGGGATATTCAGCGTAACACACAGTGTGACAAGGCCGGCCCTTTGAAATACAGGTACAACTCATTTTTGCCAGCTGAGTGGACTGGAGCAACGTGAAATAAAGTGTCTTGCTCAAGTACACAACGCGTCGCTTGGAATCGAACTCACGACCTTACAATCGTGAGCCGAATGCCCTAACCACTAAGCCACGCGCCTTCACAAAGAACAATGTATATATATCTCCTGATACCTGTTGCATGAACTTCACAAGAAAGGAACGAAAGCAAGCGTTATGATGTGCACTTTTGTTCCTCGTAACAATTATGCCATCCGAAATCGATTGATCGCACATCCAAAGGGCTCCGCAAACGCCCATCCACTAAATTTCATTCCAAACGCGTTTTTGTAAAGCAGAAGCTGAGATAAAAGAAAATAACAAACTTCCTAGTGATAGGCGCAGGAGTGGCTGTGTGGTAAGTAGCTTGCTAACCAACCACATGGTTCCGGGTTCAGTCCCACTGCGTGGCATGTTGGGCAAGTGTCTTCTGCTATAGCCTCGGGCCGACCAATGTCTTGTGAGTGGATTTGGTAGACGGAAACTGAAAGAAGCCCGTCGTATATATGTATGTACATATATATATATATGTGTGTGTGTGTATGTTTGTGTGTCTGTGTTTGTCCCTCTAGCATTGCTTGACAACCGATGCTGGTGTGTTTACGTCCCCGTCATCTAGCGGTTCGGCAAAAAGAGACCGATAGAATAAGTACTGGGCTTACAAAAAGAATAAGTCCCGGGGTCGATTTGCTCGACTAAAGGCGGTGCCCCAGCATGGCCGCAGTCAAATGACTGAAACAAGTAAAAGAGTAAAAAGAGAAAAGAGTATACGAAGAGGAAATCACGTGGTTGTATATATTTCTTTACTACCCACAAGGGGCTAAACACAGAGGGGACAAACAAGGACAGACATAGGTATTAAGTCGATTACATCGACCTCAGTGCGTAACCGGTACTTAATTTATCTACCCCGAAAGGATGAAAGGCAAAGTCGACCCCGGCGGAATTTGAACTCAGAACGTAAAGGCGGACGAAAAACCGCTAAGCATTTCGCCTGGCGTGCTAACGTTTCTGCCAGCTCGCCGCCTTATCATGTGGTTGTATAGCGAACTTTTTAACCACTCGCTCAAGATATTATTAATTAGCATATTATATCAAAAACTTCATGTCAATTTTAATAAAACTTAAATATTTTATAAACATAGAAAACTGATTTTGTGGTAGGAAACACTTTCTCCAAATCCGGGGTCTCGTGGTTACTAAGAGAAACGCTTAGGTACTCGGCAATGCTTGCCAAATTACAAGTTCCCAAAACAGAGCAATAATCATGTTTAAGTTTTGCTTACCAATTTAACTTGATGTAGTTGGTCTTCCCGACAGCGAATGTTATTTTTCGAGTCGTCGAGTTCTTTCTCCAGAGTTTGAACCTGCCTTCTCATAATTTCGCTGTCAGTAACACGCCGAGAGATGTCATCATTAAGAGCCGCAATAGTGTTTTGCTTTTGGCCGCACATATCAGTGAGTTCACGTACTCTGTAATATAAGAGTCGAAGTGTATTTGTTTGGGCCAGTGGAAAAAATTATATATATCGTTTGTAAAAAACATAAATCCGAAAGAAAACCACACTCTAAGATGTAGAGCAGTATATATTATAAGGTATATATATAAAGTATATATTATAAAGTATATATATAAAGTATATATTATAAAGTATATATAGGCGCAGGAGTGGCTGTGTGGTAAGTAGCTTGCCTACCAACCACATGGTTCCGGAAACTGAAAGAAGCCTGTCGTATATATGTATATATATATATAATATATATATATGTATATGTATATGTATGTGTGTGTGTGTGTTTGTGTGTCTGTGTTTGTCCCCCTAGCATTGCTTGACAACCGATGCTGGTGTGTTTACGTCCCCGTCACCTAGCGGTTCGGCAAAAGAGACCGATAGAATAAGTACTGGGGTCGATTTGCTCGACTAAAGGCGGTGCTCCAGCATGGCCGCAGTCAAATGCCTGAAACAAGTAAAAGAGTAAAAATATACATATATACATATAAAAATATATATATATATACATATTTAGAGACATTTGTTGGATGACCGTTGACTGTCCAGGATTTCATGAAGCGCTTGACAAGTCCTAATTTTCATCCTGCAGGGTGTCCAACACCGTCCTCCTCAACATGCAAGCTTGGTGGGGTTGCCAGTTTAGTTGCTGACAACCCGACTACGCGATATGTTGTACCGGATTACATGTTACCAGCAGCACTCAAGAGCGACCTGACATATATATTTACGTATAAGAGGGAATTTTACCATTATGGGGAAACTCTTATGCTAGAAGAAGATCCGCTATGGTCTTAACCACAAAGAATTGTTCTCTAGAAAATTTAGCAAACACCAGAAACGTAAGCGAGCAAGACAAATGAAAAGTAACAAAAATATAGATTAATCATAAGCAAATGTTTCACTATCAACAAATTACGATTTATTTGATCCAATACTAAACATCAAACAATTTGAAATTTTATAAATGCATAAACACAACACTATAATATGTTCCAGCAGGAAGCGTTGAAAGCGCAAAGTTTGAGTGAGCAAATGCAAAATTTGTAGAGAACTGGTTGGCATTGAATCGCACAGAAATATCAATAAGAGACGACAGAGCGGAGCAGTAATGGTAAGGTAGAAAGAGCGAAACGAAGAAATGTTGTGAGAACGAGGATGAAAATATACAAGTTAAGTGATGAGATTTGCTTAGAGATGAGTATAAAAAAAGAAAGAAAGAAGAAAAGTAGGGATAGATGGAAGGGTTAAAAAGTCGTTGAGGACCAGACAAATCAACGCAAATCATAAATCTAAGTTTGAAGAAAATAGATTTGAGAAGGGAGGTCAAAGAGAATTATATAAAAGAAAGAAAACTAGGAAAAACAGCTAGACCACCCTATTTTTACGTGTAGCAGAAAAATCTTTTCGTGATCTGAGTACATTATAAGCATTCTATAAAGTAGCGAAAAATAAAGGTAAATTAGAAAATGTGAGGAATGCTTGCGAAAACGGTTATTATATAACTATAAATTGAATTTTAAACACTTTAGGGCATTATACAAAATAAAGGAATGTCATAATTTTAAGTAGGTATAATTAATATATGTAAATAGATGAAGAAGGATATGAGAGCTAGGACAAAGATGACGGTCGATATACAATTTTATAGTTATCTCAGACGACTAGAACATTTTGATCTATGGTAAAAAGTAGAGGTTTTAGAGATTAATGTCTTCTGAATATAGCTGTGTCAAGTTGTTAATACAAAGCAGAGAGTCAGGAAGACTTCGGAAGGTGAACATGTCGTAGTATTTTATACGTAGTTAACTACACCCCAAGATAAGGAAGAAATAAAACCCAATTAATGATGAGACAATTTGGTAAGTAGGTCGATAGTGTCACAGCTAAATATCTAGGAATTGCTTAAAGAGATGGGCAGGTAGTCTTTAACACCTATCTCTCAAATGGCTGCATGATTTGTGCAAACTACTGCATATTGTCTATGTGGAAGGCTTGGAAATCTATGAGTATGCTGTCAGTGCATTACATCGACCCCAAGGTTTGACTGGTACTTATTTTATCGACCCCGAGAAGATGAAAGGCAAAGTAACTGCGACTGAATTTGGTGTGTGTGTGGAGGGGGGGTGTATGTATGTATATATAATAATATAAATAATATATAAATATATGCATATATACATACATATATGTACATGC
>NC_043017.1:3732919-3745419 GCF_006345805.1 Octopus sinensis | reverse complement strand
ACGAAGCTTCCCCCCTGTAGCTTTTTTTGAATTACCCTTAAAATAGAAACAAGAACCGTCATAGGGTAGATGTAAAATTAACAGCGGACTTTGAAGCAATCCAGAGAAGATTCACAAAGAAGATCGTCTCTTTGCAACAGCTCAGCTACTGGGAAAGGTTGAAACAGCTAAGACTCTACTCCCTGGAGAGAAGACGGGAGAGGTATGCAGTAATATGTGTCTGGAAGATCCTGGAAGGAATTGTGCCAAATTTTGGCATTGTAAGCTACACTATATTGCAATCATTCAGACGAAGCTTCCCCCCTGTAGCCTTTTTTGAGCTACCCTTAAAATAAAAACAAGAACCGTCATAGGGTAGATGAACTCGTGTCAGCCAACCGCCACCCAATTACGTGTCTTTTAATTTCATGAGGTTAATTAGTGACCGCTGTTCTAATCAATATCTATAAAGCTGAAATGCGAAAAAGTTATTTGATTTCTTGGTTATTTGTCTCATTTGGGGATGGGAACGGTTTAATGTAGATGGGGTCGGATTGGCGCCAAAGTTTACACTGGGGGGTAAAATGGGGGTGGGTAATGGTGTGAGGAGGGTTGAAGTTGCTCGGGGCTACCGTTTGGTTGCCATGGTGAGGAATATGGGAAAAGGAGAAAAGAAAGAGTGGAAGAAGCGAAAGAAGAAAACGAAGATAAAGACGGAGAAAAATTATAAAATAAGAAAAAGAAAACGAAGAGGGCAATAAAAAGAACCAGGCAAAGAAGACGACCAAAAGAAAAAAGGAGACAACCCACACAAAACACCACGACCACCACCACCAAAACCCGAGCGAAGCACGGCTCAAAATAGCTAGTTTATTATAAAAGTATGAATTTCCAGATGTAGGCGCAGTCGTGGTGGTGAGGTAAGAAATTTGCTTCCCAATCACATGGTTACCGTTTCAGTCCTACCGCGTGACACCTCGGGCAAGCATCTTCTACAATAGCCTCCGCCCGACCAAATCCTCATCAAAGGATTTGGTAGGCCGAAACTGAAAGAAGGCGGACGAATTTTACCCAGGTAATCAGTTGCGAAGACCAGCTCATCGATGAATGTCAGGGTTTACTACTACTACTACTACTACTACCAAACCTAGTTCAAACCAATAACAGAAGAATACTTCTTCGAAAATTGTCATACTTATATACCCTGAAGAGATCGTACTAATAATGCATAAATCGTATAAATATGAAACAACATGTAGTTAATGCGATCGAAACAGGTGTCGGACAAGCCTGAAGTTTCAATGCTCGAATCCTTCATTCTTCTTCTTATCAATATTGTAGTTTACACTCTAAGTAGCCAGGGAAAAGCTGTAACACTGGATGGGAGTTAAAGGAAGCTTACCAACAAACGAACTGTCTGAAGGTATTTATCATAGAGAAATTCGGTTTCTGCCTAGATATTATATTCCTCCTCTTACTATATGTGTGTGTGTGTCTTTGTGTCTGTATTTGTCCCCCCACCACCGTTTGACCACCGGTATTGGTATGTTTACGTTCCAGTAACTTAGCTGTTCACCAAAAGAAGGCGCCAAAATAAGTGCTAGGCTTAAAAAAGAATACTCTTTTACTCTTTTACTTGTTTCAGTCAATTGACTGTGGCCATGCTGCAGCATCGCCTTTAAGGCTTGAATTCGATTTATTCAACTGAAAACTTTCAATGCGGTGCACCAGCATGGCACATGATTGAAACAAGTAAAAGATAAAAGATAGCAGGAAGAAAAAATATTTAACTGATCAAGGAAGTACGATTGTCACCATGAGGTAGCTTACCGTCACCCTCTAGTGGATACATTAAACAACGAATTCATTCTGAAAGAAATATCTTTTGCGTCGTAAAAAACATGACATAAAGTTTTAAAATTCAGAACGAGTAAAAAAGCGAATGAAAATATTTAATCTTGAACTTTGGCATCGGTTACTGTTTCTCGGTCAGAACAAATCTTCCTGATTAAATAATTAAACGGCAATGGTTTTTTTTTTCTCTGGCGCTTGCTCGGCTGTCACTAAGAATAAATGGGAGCCATAATTGAGCAATTATTTCGGCACGATCAAAATTGGAATTTCAAATTATGAGTTGACCAAGGTTCGGTTATATTTGTTTCTATACTATCATAGAGTACCATTTTTGAACAGTCGTTATAGTTGATATAATCTGCCTCATCTGAGAAACAGAAGTCCCTTTGGAGGGGCAAGCAATTTTATATTGAAGGAGATTTAAAATGTATTCAAGAGAGTTTTCTTATGTGAGAGCTCACCCATTTCACACGGTAAGAAGACCACTCAAACTCGAACAAATATATCAACAATATTGTCACTCACTTTATTAGAAATATTTGGCAAATTTGCCTCAAATCAGAACAAACTATTTATTAATATTTTCGCAGGAAGGAAGGATCTGCTCTCTACTACCGAAACAAAGTCCGATCATGGAAGTTTGGATAAAAGCAACAAGAATTGTGACAAAGCAAACTTTGCATAATTTTTTTTCTTCTACTTGCAGACTGTATTGCGTTAAGTGTCTCTTTGTTTCAGTTGTGAGTCCTGGCATCTCACGATTGTGCTGGAGATATTTAGTAGAGTTACAAATAATTAGTAGAGTTACAAACTCCACTAATTATAAGTATGAATGTAAATAATGTAAATTATATAAGTAATGTAAGTTATATAAGTATTTGCTGGACCAAAGTTTATTTTTGTAAAAGTACATTTTGAGCCTCCGAACACACGTTATCTTCTCCAGCCATTTGCACCAGTAATTTATTTCAAATTTTGAAAAAGTTAGTTTAATATTTCCTTCATGCAGTGTTAATGACAGTAGCACTTGGAAGAGCAACTTTATCTGTTCTTAACCATTCCACGTACATATACATACGAGGGGACGCTGAAAAGTTCCTTGTTTTGGATAAAAGAAAATACAGGACGATCAGTTAATTATGATATTATTCTAGATATTCCCTTCTCAGATCCTCACACTTATTGCAGAGGTCCATCAATAATTTTCAAACCCGGTAGAAGAACTCGGAAGGTTAGGTCCCCAACTTTTTAATCACATGAAGAAAGCGCGTTTTTCATGGTGCAATCGAACGATTGATCAATAGAAAATGTTCATATAAGTGAGTATATATATATATATATTATAAGAAGGGCTTGGCTCGTTGTAACTACGAGGTTTTATTTCTGAGCTGACACTTGGTAAAAATCATTTATGAATTTACCCTTTATCATTATTTTAATCATCATTATTATTATATTATTATTATATTATTATTATTATTATTATTATTATGATATATATATATATACATATATATGTATATATATGCACACACACACACACACACACACACACACACATACACACACTGGGATTCGAACTCACAACCTCACGATCGTGACCTCGGCATAGCTGGAAAACCTGGAGTGTGGTTGCATGACTTCCTGAAAGATAGGAGTAAGGCAGTAGTGGTTAATGGAGCCACCTCTATGAACACACAAATAGTGAGCGGTGTTCCACAGGGCACTGTCTTGGGACCACTGCTTTTTATAGTGACCCTCTTAGATATGCCCTCAAATGCCCGGATAGCCACTCTGGCCAGCTATGCATACGATACGAAAGTCTCGCTGAAAATACAGAACCCCAGCAAAGTTGCACACCTGCAGCAGGAGTTGGACTCAATCTACAGATGGGCTGAGGATAATACTATGCAGTTTAATGCTGAAATAATAATATGCAGTTTAATGCTGCACTACCAGCATCCAAAACTGAATATTAAACTTACAGGATACACCGGTCCACAGGGAATTTCAATCCCAGAGCCTAAGTCTGTGAGGGACCTGGGTATCGACATGAGTGATGATACCTCTTTCCAAGTGCACATTACCAGGATGGCGACAAAGTGCAGACGACTGGCTGGGTGGATCCTAAGAACATTCAGAACCAGAGGTAAGGAAACTATGATGGTCCTCTGGCGGACATTCGTCCTCAGTCGCCTGGATTACTGCTCACAGCTATGGTCACCCACCAGTGTAAAATTAACAGCGGACCTTGAAGCAATCCAGAGAAGATTCACAAAGAAGATCGTCTCTTTGCAACAGCTCAGCTACTGGGAAAGGTTGAAACAGCTAAGACTCTACTCCCTGGAGAGAAGACGGGAGAGGTATGCAGTAATATGTGTCTGGAAGATCTTGGAAGGAATTGTGCCAAATTTTGGCATTGTAAGCAACACTATATTGCAATCATTCAGACGAAGCTTCCCCCTGTAGCTTTTTTTGAGCTACCCTTAAAATAAAAACAAGAACCATCATAGGATAGATGAACTCGTGTCAGCCAACCGCCACCCAATTACGTGTCTTTTAATTTCATGATGTTAATTAATGACCGCTGTTCTAATCAATATCTATAAAGCTGAAATGCGAAAAAGTTGTTTGATTTCTTGGTTATTTGTCTCATTTGGGGATGGGAACGGTTTAAGGTAGATGGGGTCGGATTGGCGCCAAAATTTACACTGGGGGGTAAAATGGGGGTGGGCAATGGTGTGACGAGGGTTGCAAGTCGCTCGGGGCTACCGTTTGGTTGCCATGGTGAGGAATATAGGAAAAGGAGAAAGAAAGAGTGGAAGAAGCGAAAGAAGAAAAAGAAGATAAAGACGGAGAAAAAATTATAAAATAAGAAAAAGAAAACGAAGAGGGCAATAAAAAGAACCAGGCAAAGAAGACGACCAAAAGAAAAAAGGGGACAACCCGCACAAAACACCACCACGACCACCACCACCAAAACCCGAGCGAAGCACGGCTCAAAATAGCTAGTTTATTATAAAAGTATGAATTTCCAGATGTAGGCGCAGTCGTGGTGGTGAGGTAAGAAATTTGCTTCCCAATCACATGGTTACCGTTTCAGTCCTACCGCGTGACACCTCGGGCAAGCATCTTCTACAATAGCCTCCGCCCGACCAAATCCTCATCAAAGGATTTGGTAGGCCGAAACTGAAAGAAGGCGGACGAATTTTACCCAGGTAATCAGTTGCGAAGACCAGCTCATCGATGAATGTCAGGGTTTACTACTACTACTACTACTACTACCAAACCTAGTTCAAACCAATAACAGAAGAATACTTCTTCGAAAATTGTCATACTTATATACCCTGAAGAGATCGTACTAATAATGCATAAATCGTATAAATATGAAACAACATGTAGTTAATGCGATCGAAACAGGTGTCGGACAAGCCTGAAGTTTCAATGCTCGAATCCTTCATTCTTCTTCTTATCAATATTGTAGTTTACACTCTAAGTAGCCAGGGAAAAGCTGTAACACTGGATGGGAGTTAAAGGAAGTTTACCAACAAACGAACTGTCTGAAGGTATTTATCATAGAGAAATTCGGTTTCTGCCTAGATATTATATTCCTCCTCTTACTATATGTGTGTGTGTGTGTCTTTGTGTCTGTATTTGTCCCCCCACCACCGTTTGACCACCGGTATTGGTATGTTTACGTTCCAGTAACTTAGCTGTTCACCAAAAGAAGGCGCCAAAATAAGTGCTAGGCTTAAAAAAGAATACTCTTTTACTCTTTTACTTGTTTCAGTCATTTGACTGTGGCCATGCTGCAGCATCGCCTTTAAGGCTTGAATTCGATTTATTCAACTGAAAACTTTCAATGCGGTGCACCAGCATGGCACATGATTGAAACAAGTAAAAGATAAAAGATAGCAGGAAGAAAAATATTTAACTGATCAAGGAAGTACGATTGTCACCATGAGGTAGCTTACCGTCACCCTCTAGTGGATACATTAAACAACGAATTCATTCTGAAAGAAATATCTTTGCGTCGTAAAAAACATGACATAAAGTTTTAAAATTCAGAACGAGTAAAAAAGCGAATGAAAATATTTAATCTTGAACTTTGGCATCGGTTACTGTTTCTCGGTCAGAACAATCTTCCTGATTAAATAATTAAACGGCAATGGTTTTTTTTTTCTCTCTGGCGCTTGCTCGGCTGTCACTAAGAATAATGGGAGCCATAATTGAGCAATATTTCGGCACGATCAAAATTGGAATTTCAAATTATGAGTTGACCAAGGTTCGGTTATATTTGTTTCTATACTATCATAGAGTACCATTTTTGAACAGTCGTTATAGTTGATATAATCTGCCTCATCTGAGAAACAGAAGTCCCTTTGGAGGGGCAAGCAATTTTATATTGAAGGAGATTTAAAATGTATTCAAGAGAGTTTTCTTATGTGAGAGCTCACCCATTTCACACGGTAAGAAGACCACTCAAACTCGAACAAATATATCAACAATATTGTCACTCACTTTATTAGAAATATTTGGCAAATTGCCTCAAATCAGAACAAACTATTTATTAATATTTTCGCAGGAAGGAAGGATCTGCTCTCTACTACCGAAACAAAGTCCGATCATGGAAGTTTGGATAAAAGCAACAAGAATTGTGACAAAGCAAACTTTGCATAATTTTTTTCTTCTACTTGCAGACTGTATGTGCGTTAAGTGTCTCTTTGTTTCAGTTGTGAGTCCTGGCATCTCACGATTGTGCTGGAGATATTTAGTAGAGTTACAAATAATTAGTAGAGTTACAAACTCCACTAATTATAAGTATGAATGTAAATAATGTAAATTATATAAGTAATGTAAGTTATATAAGCAATTGCTGGACCAAAGTTTATTTTTGTAAAAGTACATTTTGAGCCTCCGAACACACGTTATCTTCTCCAGCCATTTGCACCAGTAATTTATTTCAAATTTTGAAAAAGTTAGTTTAATATTTCCTTCATGCAGTGTTAATGACAGTAGCACTTGGAAGAGCAACTTTATCTGTTCTTAACCATTCCACGGACATATACATACGAGGGGACGCTGAAAAGTTCCTTGTTTTGGATAAAAGAAAATACAGGACGATCAGTTAATTATGATATTATTCTAGATATTCCCTTCTCAGATCCTCACACTTATTGCAGAGATCCAGCAATAATTTTCAAACCCGGTAGAAGAACTCGGAAGGTTAGGTCCCCAACTTTTTAATCACATGAAGAAAGCGCGTTTTTCATGGTGCAATCGAACGATTGATCAATAGAAAATGTTCATATAAGTGAGTATATATATATATATATTATAAGAAGGGCTTGGCTTGTTATAATTATGTATATAATTATAAAATATTTTTATTAATTTATCTACGAGGTTTTATTTCTGAGCTGACACTTGGTAAAAATCATTTATGAATTTACCTTTTATCATTATTTTAATCATCATCATTATTATATTATTATTATTATTATTATTATTATATTACTATTATTATTATATTATTATATTATTATTATTATTATTATTATTCAGTAGTTTTATTTTTTATAGCGTGCTTTCACTCACTACCGAGCGCAGCTCGTGTGCCTTGGGTATGTGCTGTGATTGTTGTGATGCTCTGATGGTTATGGTATGGAAAGTGTTCTGCGTAGGATGTGTGCAGTGCCTAGTAGTGCAATTTTCTGTATGTTATATGTGTTTGTAAGTCCTGGTGTTTTTGTTATGTATTTGTCTGAATATTTTTTATCATGCCTAATGCACCTACTATGATAGGAATGTTTCTGTTTTTAGATTCCACATTCTGGTTACCTCCATATTCAGGTCCTTGTATTTTGAAAGTTTCTCCATTTCTTTTAGAGACACGTTGTCATCTGCCGGTATTGATACATCAATTAGAAAGCATTTTTTCTTCATGATATCTGACAACTATATCTGGGCTGTTGGCCTAATTTCTCTATCTGTGTGTATCGGCATATCCCAGAGTATGGTTGCTTTCTCGTTTTCTGTGACTTTTCTGGGTGTGCCTATACCATCTTCTTTCTGTTGTTATTCCATAATGTTGGCATAGCTTCCAGTGTATGTAGGTTTCCAACTCTGTCATGTCTGTGAAATATTCCTTCTTAGCCAGAACTCGGCAGCCAGAGATAATATGATTTATGGTTCTTGTCCATCTCCACATATTCTGCAGTTTACTGTTATATTTCTTTTCATTACATGTTTTTGGTAATTTCTGGTGGGGAGGCTTTGGTCTGTGCTGCAATTAAAAACCCCTCTGTCTCTGCTTTGAGTCTGAGCTTCTCAAACATTGCTGGATTTTTCTTTGTCTATTCTTTTGCATTTAGTTTAGTCCAGTATTTACCGTGAAGAGGTTTTTCTTGCCATCGTTTTATCATGGTTTTTGCTGTTATAGTTTTAGTTTGGATTTCATTTGTTTATAGGCTTTGTTGTTTCTTCTTCTTCTCTTCTTCTTCTTCTTCTTCTTCTTCTTCTTCTTCTTCTTCTTCTTCTTCGTTTCTTCTTCTTCTTCTTCGTCTCTTCTTCTTCTTCTTCTCTTCTTCTTATTTCTTCTTCTTCTTCTTTTATATCTGTTAGGCGGTATGATTTCTTGTTTGTATTGTCAGCTTCCTTAAATACTGAAAACAGTTTTTTGTTTTCCTCGTGTTTTGCCGCTATTTGTATCAGTTTTCCTTCCTTCTGAAGTAGATATTTTTGCAGTCCTATGGTGGTTATTTTATAGTAGTTTTCCAGCTGTATAAGGCCTCTACCACCTTCTATACGTTGTATATATAGTCTTTCTATGTCAGATTTTGGGTGATGCATCCTAGACCCTGTCATTATTTTTCTTGTTTTCCTATCTATTTTGGTCTGTTCATTTAGTGTCCAGTTAAGGATATTGTAGCTGTAACTTATAACTGGGTCAGCTAAAGTGTTAATACCTATTATCTTGTTTTTAACATTGAGCTCTATTTTTAGTATTGATCTGACTCGTCTATAATATTCTTTTTTTATTTTCTCTTTCATTTGTGTGTTGTGTCTTATCTAGTTCATGGATTTCTAAGTATTTGTAAGTTTGGCTTTGGTCTAATTCTTTTATTTCATTGGTTTTATCTAGTGTGATGTTGCTACTCTTAACTAGTTTTCCTCATTTCATGGTTACTTTGGCGCATTTTTCTAATCCAAATTTCATATCTATTTCTTTGGTAAATCCATGAACTGTCTTTATAGTGTTTCCAGCTGTTTGTCATTTGCAGCGTATAGTTTTAGGTCATCCATATATAAAAGTGGCTGATCGTTTTGCCGTAACATTTATATCCGCATCTAGTTCTATTAGCATATCAGATAGAGGTGACATTGCCAAGCAGAAAAGGAGTGGAGAGAGCGTGTCTTCCTGGAATATTCCTCTTCTAATGGGGATGGCTTTGGTTTTCATGAGTCCCTCTTTTGTTTGGAGCTGTAGCACTGTTTGCCATTTATTCATAGAGTGCCCAAAGAATTTTATAATTGTTGGTGCTACTTTGTTAATGGCTAGTGTTTCGAGGATCCATGTGTGGGGGATGCTATCAAACGCCTTTTTGTAGTCGATCCAGGCCATACTGAGGCCTTTCTTCTTTCTGTGGCTGTCTTCAGTTATGGCTTTATTGATCATTAGTTGATCTTTACAGCCGTATGAACCTTTGCGGCATCCTTTCTGCTCTTCTGGAAACAGGTTGTTTTCGTCTAGGTGCTTGTTCAACCTTTGCGAAATCACTGCAGTAAATGCCTTGTACATCGTAGGGAGACAGGTTATTGGTCTGTAGTTTTCTGGTTTTGCTGTCTCATTTGATTTGGGAATTAAGATGGTTTTCCCCTTCGTGAGCCATTCAGGCATTGTCTCTGGCTCTGCTAGTATGTTGTTAAAATTTTCAGCCAGCTTTTTGTGCATTCCTGTTAGATATTTCATCCAGAAGTTGGGGATCTTGTCATGCCCAGGTGCCTTCCAGTTGCTTAGACTTTTCAGTGCCTGGGTGACCTTATCAGTTGTTATGGGAGTCCAAAGTTGCTCAGATGCTGAGTTTGTTCTTTTGATACTTCTTTTTTTTGGTTGTTCGGTCGCCGACCATATTTCTCTCCAGAATTCTTCCACTTCTTCTGTCGTTGGTGCTACAGTGATTTCTATTTTATTTTTGCCAAGTTCTTGGTAGAACTTTTTGGGGTTGGAGTTGAACTTTTTGTTTTGGTCAAAGAAGCGCTGGCGTTTCTCGTACCGGCGGATCCTTTGTGCTTTGGCAAGGATATCTTGCTTCAGCTTATCTTTTATCTCAGGTAAATCTTTTTCTGTGATGTATTTTTGTTTTCTTTTTGTTGCTCAGTAGCGTTTATTGTCTACTGATTTCATTAAGAATCGACATATCTTATTATTATTATTATTATTATTATTATTATTATTATTATTATTATTATTATTATTATTATTATTATTATATTATTATTATCATTATTATTATTAATGATATATATATACATATATATGTATATATATGTACACACACACACACGCACACACACACACACACATACACACACACACACACACACACACACACACATATATATATATTCTTTTATTCTTTTACACGTTTCACTGCAGTCATGCTAGACCCCCGCCTTCAACGGTTTCAGTCGAACAAATCGAACCCAGGAACTTCTTACTTGTAACACTACTGCTTATTCCATCGGTTTATGCAGAGCCGCCCAATTAAAGGGATATAAACACACCAACATCAGTTGTCATGTGATGGCTGGGGGGGGGGAGACACACATACACAAAATACACACACATAAATATTTATCTACATATATACGACTGCCTTTCAGTTTCCGTCTATTAAATCCACTCACCGAAACTAGAGTGCACATGCATATTATATATGTCTGTACACACACACACACACACACACCACACACACACACACAACATACACACACACATATACATATATATATATATTATATATATATACATATATATATAAATATATATATATATATATATATATATATACATATTATATATACCTATATAATACATATATATATACATATATATATACATATATATATACCTATATATATATATATCATATATATATATATATTATATATATATATATATACATTGAGACCCCCTCGGTCATCACTGACCATGGGATTGCACCTAGAAAGTTACCCTCACAGGCACAAGTCCGAGCAAGGTTGTTTATGGAATGCCAGCAGTCGTCCATGCATACCGGCCTCCCCTCTCCACGCCACCAGTGTTATCCAAGGGAAAAGGCAAAGAGGCCGATACAGCTTGGCACCTGTGACGTCTCAACGTGAAATAAAGTGCCTTGCTCAAGAACTCAATACGCAGCCCGGTCCGGGATTCGAACTCACAATCGTAAGCTCGACGCTCTAACCACTGCGCCATGCGCCTTCATACATGTATGTGTATATATATATATATATACACACATATATATATATATATACATATATATATATATACACACACACACATACACACATATATACATATATATATAAATACAGGTATCAGTGTAGAAGTTAACTTTGACCACTTCATTATGGATATCGATCAAAATAACTAGCAGTCTGAAGTAAGTATTGAGATCAATAAGATCGATCGAATACATTCGCAGTGTGTGAAAGTAATGCGTCCGAACGTATGTGTATATGTATGTATGTTTTTATGCGTTTACACACACACGCACATATATATGTACATATGTGTGTGTGTGTGTTGTATATCTATATATATATATATATATATATATATATAGATATATATATATTATATATACGTATATACATATATACATATTTATGTATGTATATATAAATATAAATATAAATAAATAAATATAAATAAAAATAAATAAATATAAATATAAATAAATAAATATATATATATATACATACATACATGTATGTATGTATATATATCGGTTTAAGAAGTAGGTTATTTTATGTTATTCAGCCTGTTAACATACCATATGCAAATACGTATGTATGTATGTCTGCCTGTGTATATACGTATATCACTATACATTTATAGATATTTGTATGTATATATATATATATATATATATATATGGATATATCTATCTATATATGCGCATATATGCATATGTATATGCATATATATATTTACATAGAAATAAATATATATGTATGTATATAGATATATACATATATATATAAACATATATATATATATACGCACATATATATTTATTTCAATGTATATATATGCATATAATGCATATATGCATATATATGCATATATATATACATAGAAATAAATATATATGTAAGCATATATATATATATATATATAAACATATATATATATATGAACATATATATGTATACATATATACATGTATCCGCATAAGCAAGCACATACACACAAGCATATATATATATATATATTATATATATATAATATATATATATATATATATATTATATATATAATATATATATATATATTATATATATATACATATATATCTTTATATATATATATATATATATATAAGTAACAATGAAGGGTGAAATTAATTAATTTGGAATAATTATCACTTACACCAGTA
>NC_043017.1:3712086-3732819 GCF_006345805.1 Octopus sinensis | reverse complement strand
TATATATATATTTACGTATGTGTTTGTTTGTGTGTGTGTGTGTGTGTGTGTGTGTGAGTGTGTCTGTGTGTGCGTGTGTGTGTGTATGAGCCGAGAGAGACAGAGACAGACAGACAGACAGACAGACAGACAGACAGACATGGTTCCAGTTCTTCATACTGTGTAGCACTTTGGGAAAGTGTCTTCCACTGTAGCCCGGGACCGATTCAAGCTTTATGAGTAGATTTGGTAGACAGAAACAGAAACCTAGTGAGGATGTTAATAAATTAAATAATTAAGTGTATTCATGTATAATCCAGATATATATGTGTGTATATGTATGTGTGTATGCATGTATATATATATATATATATATATATATATGTATATGTATGTAATATACATATGTATATATGTAATATTTGTATGTATAAACATATGTATGTATATATATATATATATATACATACATACATACATACATATATATATATACACATATATATATACGCACATATACATTCATATATCTACAAATATATATAATTATATATATATATATATTATATATATACGTATGTATGTATATATATATATATATATATATATACGTTCATATATAGAGGGTGACCATAAGTCACCGGACAGTAAATCAAAATTCCATAAATACTATCTGTAATTCTGCATTGACTCGAAGGGAAAAATGTGTCGCTCATGAAGGACTTCTGTTTGAACAGTTTTAATGATGTTTCATATTTAGATTCTTTTATTAAATTCATTCAGGAACGACTGGATTTCTATTTATGTTTTTTTCCCCTCGTTAATTCCTTATTTATCCTTACTGTTCATTTCTAACAACAACTTCTTAACTCTTTTAAAGCTTCTGGGGTCCTTTTGGCATCAACGTTCCAATATTGTGTCTTTGAAAGTGCTTTTACTTATTCTATTTTGCCGGTTTTCTTTTTTGTAATGGACAACAAGTATCAGAGGAATACTATTAGAACCGATAAAAATAACTTATAATCCAGTGATTAAAATGTTATCAGAAATATCGCTGTCAAAAAGTTATAGTTTAGAGTAAAGCGTATGTGAGGCGAAAGAGACCCAGCAGTTATTGCGTAACGGGATGCTACGAACAAGTAGTGATGGGCGTGTCAACGGCGACATGCCATCTGAGATTTTGAAATAGCGGTAAAACAGCAAAAACAATGATGGTCTCAAATTTTAATACAAGGTTAGCAATTTCGGTGGGAGGGAATTTATAAATAGATTGCACCGACCTCAGTATTGAGCTGTACAAAAGACAGAATTCGAACGCCAAAATATTGAATCGGGGAAAATGCCGCGAGGTATTGTGCCGAACGCGCTAACGTTTCTACCATGTTGACGCCTTAACAATACTAATAATAATGATGATGATGATGATGATGATGATGGATGATGATGATGATGACAAACAAATAGGGACTGCAATAAGGGTGGAGCACTTGTAGAAAACAGCACGACTTGGAACCGCACGAATACTCCGGAAGGTGCTCGAAAAATTAAGAGGTGTTACCTTAGTTCACTGGTAGTGAACAGCTAACACCGCAGTACATCTCCAGCGTTAGAAGCTGTGCAAAGGCAATAATAATAATAACAATAATAATAATAATAATAATAATAATAATAATAATAATAATAATAATAATAATAATAATAATAATAATAATAATAATAATAATAATGTTGTTGTTGTTATTATAGTCTGGATTGGAAGACAAGAAAACTACTAACATCTAAGAACATGCTCCATCCGAAAGCAGACGTTGATCGTCTGTACCTACCTAGAAGTAATGGGGGAGGAGGAATGGTGCAGATAGAACTGTGCTATAAGACCTCCACAATTGCAATGAACAGGTACTCATCTAGTACAGAGGACTGGACGCTGCGGCTTGTGTGCAAACACGAAAGCAGCAAAATGTCACATTCTATTGCCAAGGAAGCTTGCAAATTCGCAAGGAAACTTGGCTTTAACCCTGAAATAGAAAAAGAACCTGAAACCACTGCCACAAAACAAGCTGAACGGATCAAGCAGGCTGCAAAAAAGAACTGGTGGAAACAAAGTGAGGAGCGGTGGAGCCAACATGTCTCTGCATGAACAGCATATACTTCGAAGTCGAAACGCTGATGTAGACCAAGTAACAACCCATCAGTTGTTGAGAAGTTCAGGTCTGAAAGCAAAGACTGAAGATATCATATAGGCGGCACAAGATCAAAGCTTGCTTACAAAAACTATCTGGCTAACGTCTCTCTCAAAACGGTTCTAAACATAGATTCTGTGACACATTTGACGAAACAATGGACCATCTCGTCTCGGGATGTCCTCTGCTGGCACCAAACGAATACAAAAATCGTCACGACAAGGTAGGAGAGTGTGTACATTGGAAAATATGTAAACACTACAAAATCAGTACTCTTGCTTACTGGTATGAACATCATCCTAAGCCAGTCATTAAAGGTACAAATGTCATTATCCTCTGAAATTTTCCAGTTAACTCTGACAGAACGATCTAGGATAATCGACCAGACATGATTATTAAAGACAAGAAAATACTTGTAGACTAACAGATGTAAGTGTTCCCACTAGTAAAAATATATCTGTAAAGGAATTTGACAAATTAAGTAAATATAAGGACCGGGAAATTGAAATACAAAAGATGTGACATCTTAAAGTGATAACTGTTCCTGTTATTGTAGGTGCTCTAGGTATGATAAAAACAAAGGGATGTCAGATAACATCCCAGGAGAACCATGTCTCAGAGAAATCCAAAAGCTTGTACTGACAAGTACTGCCCACATCCTTAGAAAAATCCTATCCATTTAAAAGTCTATGTTGTATTATGTGAAGATATTTCGCTACTGCCCCTCTCACTTCCCCTGCCCAATATTTCAGTCAAAGAAATCGAATCACGCGTTTGAGAAAAAAGACTAAAGTTTTAAGTTAATGTATAAAAATACAAATGCAAATCGAGCAATTAGAAAAGAATTCTTAAAATAGTAAAATCAATCACAAGTGTGAAATGAGGTCAGCGAAATGTGGTTCCTGTTGCAGCGAAGGTGGCTGAAAATCCTCCGCGGTAATGCCTTTCCAATGATGTCTGCGAGGATCGGCTAAATACGCCATTTGATCTGAAGTGTTACAACTCATTACGCCCACTCACTCCACCACATCTTCTGCGGCTAAATCTTCCTTTATTTTTACATTTTTTTTGGGGGGGGGGTTCTTGGTGAGGTAGTTATGGGTTTTTTCTCAGTAATTTGATATTTTATACTTCAATTTGTAATCTGGTATGCAAAATTCTCTATGTAATTCGTGTCTTGAAACAAATTCTTTTGTGTGTCCAGTGCATGTTATTATTACTGGCAGTACATGACTCTCCTTAAAGGCAGCGAGCTGGCAGAATCGCTAGCACACCAGGCGAAATACTTTGCGGTATTTCGTCTGCTGCTACGTTCTGAGTTCAAATTCCGCCGAGGTCGACTTTACCGTTCATCATTTCAGGGTCGATTAAATAAGTACCAGTTACGCACTGGAGTCGATGTAATCGACTTAGTCCCTTTGTCTGTCATTGTTTGTCCCCTCTATGTTTAGCCCCTTGAGGGCAATAAAGAATTAAATATATGACCCTCTTTAGCGACAACAAAATTATGTTTTATACTTTAATATTTTTTTCTTTCTTTTCTTCCTGTAAAAATATGTTGTTAACGAATAAAGTCTATAATATGTTTCTCATTCAAAATATTGACAAAAATTTGGAACTGTCTTACTGACTGCGATCTGCATATCTCTCTGTAGATTCCGGAGGTTATTACATTTTGTCTTGAACTGACAAAAGGGAACCGAATCGAGACCCACAGAAATATGTCGTTGCAAAGAGAATGAGAACACAGTAGTTAGTCATAATCCCTTAAGAGCCAAATCTACATCAGTAGATTAATCCTTTCTACTATAGGCACAAGGCCTGGAATTCTGGGGGAGGGAGTAAGTCGATTACATCGACCCCAGTACTCAATATATATGTATGTGTATATATGAAGGCGCATGGCTCAGTGGTTAGAGCGTCGATCTTACGATCGTGAGGTTGTGAGTTCGAATCCCGGACCGGGCTGCGTGTTGTGTTCTTGAGCAAGACACTTTGTTTCACATTGCTCCAGTTCACTCACCTGTAGTAATGAGTTGCGACGTTATTGGTGCCAAGCTGTATCGGCCCCTTTGCCTTTCTCTTGGATAACATCAGTGGCGTAGAGAAAGGAGGCTGGTATGCATGGGTAACTGCTGGTCTTCCATAACACAACCTTGCCCGGTCTTGTGCCTGGGAGGGTAACTTTCTAGGTGCAATCCCATGGTCAGTCATAACCGAAGGGGGACCTCAGCATGTATATAATGCAGATTTTAAATATATAAACTCAGTTTCGGTCTACCAAATCTACTCACAAGGTTTTGCTTGACCCAAGGCCATAATAGTGGAAACCCGCCCATGGTGCCACGCCAGTGAAATTAAACCCGGAACTATGTGGTTGGGAATCAAAATTCTTACTACACGTGCATGTGTGTGCGTGTGTGTGTGTTTGTCCTTCTCATCTCTCCCTCCCTCTCTCTCTCTCTCTCTCTCTCTCTCTCTCTTCCTCCGTCTCATTTTAAAATTAATTAGCGACAAATTAATTAGTCGCTTCTTGACGTACTGTACTTCTATTCCCTTTAATCACCAGTTTCACTCATAACACACACATACACACACACTCACGCACATACACAAACACACACATTCACTTACACACACACACACACACATACACAAACACACACATTCACTTACACACACACACACACTCACACACACACACACATTCACTCACACACACTTATATGAATATATATATTTCTATCCACATACATTCATGAATACATACATAGAGACACATAAATATGTTGTTACGTACACACGTATGTCTGTATATATATGTATGCGTGTATATGTATGTATATGTATGCATATATGTATGAATGCATGTATGAATGTATGTATGTATGTGTGTGTGCGTGTGTGTGTGTGTATGTGTGTGTGTGTGTGTGTACTTCCATTTTATTTCTCGAACTTTCTAAAAGCTATTCATTCTTTCTCTCGGCCTTAGTTACCGGTGATTTCTTTTTATTGTGTGCGTACCTCTCTAAAGTGTCTCCCAAATTATTTGTCTATATATGCATGTATGCATGCATGTATGTATGTATGTATGTATGTATATATGTATGTAGGTATGCATGTATGTATGTACGCGTAATTCCTATAACTCGCCCTGCTTCAAGCAACTGTATATATCCGGTTGTCCCGTTATTATCGTCTGTGCGTGTGTCATACGATGACTTTGATGTCATCAAGACAGAAGTGATTGTTTAGACGAAACCTAAAACCTGATAAGAATGTCGTTTCTTTTCTTTATTTCGTTATTCTTTTTTGTTGCTGTTGTTATTGTTGCCATTGTTGTTGGTGGTGTTGGTAGTGTTTTATGTGTGTGTGTGTGTGAGTGGCCTCTGTTTTCGTTTCGTTTCATTCTCTTTTGTGTTTTGCTTTTGTTTTCTTTGTGTAGGTTATTTATTTTTTGTTGAAAAAAAAATGACTAAAACGGTTAATTTTCTTTGTCTTCTCAAGAATAACATTAAAATGTTTACCTGTAAATGACCTTGAAGACTTGACAGGTGGTTGGCTCCAAACGTTAAGTGCTTCCGTTTAACAGCCAGGAGAGAGAAGCCAAAATTGGATCGTGTTCAAATCCGGCTAGCGAACTTAAACACTAACTCGCTTTTGGTGGAATTTGGTAGACAAAAGCCTGTCGTACACACACACACTCACACAAACGCACACAAACACAGACATACACACTCATACACATACATGTTCCGTTAACCAAGTATCCACTGATCCGATTGATATTATTTAATATTACTTTTTTATGCTTCATCAGAAAAGAGAAATTAATGGTCAGTAACTAAGTGATTTTTATTTACCTTAATCTACTTTAATATTGTTGATCCATTAGTGAATATGTATTCCAATAGTAGAAAGTGTAACCAATTTGAGAAAGCGGGGACAAGAAAACTTGTGAATCCCACAAGTTAAGCAATTGATATTGCACTGCATTTAAAAAGAGATGAAAACCGAATGGGCCATTGCGCGTGAATATAACGCCAGGTTCTTGCTAAGAAGCAAAAGAACAAATAAACGCAATTTATGACAACTGATTCAGAAGCAATTAGATGTTGATGTGCAGCAGAAAAGAGAAAAAAGACACTAGAAGTAATACTTTTTAATTGGTTTAGACCAAAGCGATCCGCGTGTTTTTACCGATTTAAGGATCAAGGTCATTGGACATGCAAAGCAGTTACAAGAAAATAAGAATATTGCAGCGACTCATTGGTTTATTATGGTTGGCTGGTGTTGTTGTTGTGACCCCGCTTCGGTCATGAATGACCATGGGATTGCACCTAGAAAATTACCCCCCGAGGCACATGTCTGGGCAAGGTTGTTTATGAAAGACCAGCAGTCACTCAAACATACCTATTTCTTTACTACCCACAAGGGGCTAAACACAGAGGGGACAAACAAGGACAAACAAACGGATTAAGTCCGTTATATCGACCCCATTGCGTAACTGGTACTTATTTTATCGACCCCGAAAGGATGAAAGGCAAAGTCGACCTCGAGTCACTCAAACATACCGGCCTCCCCTCTCCACGCCACCAGTGTTATCCAAGGAAAAGGCAAAGGCTGATACAGTTTGGTCCCAGTGACGTCGCAGCTCATTTATTAACGTGCAAATGGCTGAGCACTCCACAGACACGTGCACCCTTAATGCAGTTCTCGGGGAGATTCAGCGTGACACAGGGTGTGACGGTTAAAGGAGGACGGCAGTGTAATCTTCACTATGGATTCAGCTGATAGCCGGATCCGTCCTACACGCAACAGCAGCTGTTCGACATAAATCCACTGGTCAGCAATGCTCAGGCATTGGACGAATGCGTGCAGAACAGTTTCATTGCTCTGAGCGAACCTCGGGCAAGCTCGGCTGATGGCACTTCCGTGCCTGTTGAGTTTAGTAGTAGTAGTAGTAGTAGTAGTAGTAGTAGTAGTAGTAGTAGTAATAATAAAATAAATAAATATAAGTATATGTATGTGTCTAATGTAATAAGTCTAATGGAAGGATTTTGGGGTGCACACAAGCCATTGCATGTAATCCAATAATCAAAAGCATGTCACATATTCAACCGAGTATCTGACTTTGACTTTCGAAGGTTTGTTCTTGTTGCCCTGCCTATCGAAAGAATTTCAACAAAGCTCCACAAGAGAAAGAAAGAAAGAAAAACGCTTGTGGTTCACAGACTGCTTCCGCAATGTAACATCTATCCATATCTATGGTACTGATTTGCTGTAGGCTTGATTAATTACAGCTTAATTAATTAAAGTTAAATAGGTTTGACATGGATGCAGTTTAATACCTGAGCTAGGTTTCCACACCAAACTCCGACACCTGTTGTTTAGTCAACCAATGACGATGCCACAGGATACTGACTTATTCTTAAACAGATTTCGTATCTTTTTGTAAAAATTTGGATTAAAATTCATAAACAGTTTTCGTATCTTTAAAGAATTTTAATCCAAATATTTACAAGATTCTGACTTATTGGCTGCTGAAGCATTTCATAATGTTACCATCTTTATAAATATCCCTCTACTGAGCCCAAACCTTTAATTTCTTTTGTTGCTATTGTTAACTCCAGCTCAACCCTGATTCAGCAGACTTGTAGAGCAAAATGTCCCATTCGTGATCTTCCCATACTTTAATTAATCCCAGCGACAGCGTATCTGTGACTGCGTTGTGAAAGCGCGTGGCTTTGTGGTTAGGGTATTCGGCTCACGATCATAAGGTTCTGAGTTCGATTCCCGCCGGTGCATTGTGTCCTTGAGCAAGATACTTTATTTCACGTCGCTCCAGTCCACTCAGCTGACAAAAACGAGTCAGTTGTACCTGCAATACCAGTCTTGCCACTTTCTGTATGATGTTGAATCTCCCTGAGGACTACGTTAAGGGTACGTGTGTCTGTGGAATACTCAACCACTTGCACGTTAATTCTACGAACAGGATACACCATTGATAGGAACTGGAGCATTCTTCGTTGTAATCAATATGTTTCTCTGAATTGCTTAGCCATAGAATGACCCTGAACAAGGATACCTATGATTGGCCGTAGAATGGCCCTGAACAAGGATACCTATGATTAGCCGTAGAATGACCCTAAACAAGGATACCTATGATTGGCCGTAGAATGGCCCTGAACAAGGATACCTATGATTAGCCGTAGAATGACCCTGAACAAGGATACCTATGATTAGCTGCAGAGTAGCCCTGAACAAGGATACCTATGATTAGCCGTAGAATGGCCCTGAAAAAGGATACCTATGATTAGCCGTAGAATGGCCCTGAACTAGGATACCTATGATTAGCCGTAGAATGGCCCTGAACAAGGAAAACTATGATTAGCCGTAGAATGGCCCTGAACTAGGATACCTATGATTAGCCGTAGAATGGCCCTGAACAAGGATACCTATGACAAAAGACACTCCGGTCCCCTATTTCTACGTCTCTGTATTTGAGATAATCATAGTATCTTACAACTTTTGGAAACTTGTGACACACCTTCAAGGCTTACATCATACCCACAATTATCAGAATAGTCTGGACATTTAAACCCCTTGCTTCCACCACCCCCTTATACGCCTCATCTAAATATAGCTATTATTAAGCATTTGTTTCTGTGAATGTATTGTTATATCTTTCAATGGGAAATAATTTCATTTACTTGGATTAAATATCTATAAAGAGACACGTTTTGTCTGTGTACTGTTTGACAAATATCTGGGTGGGTTTTGTCTCTTTATCTCTCTTTCGGTATGTACAGACATGTCCCATATTATTGTAGCTCTGTCATCTTTTGGACAATTGCTTGTTGTATGTGCTTCGGCGACACGTTTTCTGGGTCAGTTATACGGCACTGGGAAAGAGTTCAGTTCAGATGACAGTGTCCGTAGCTATCATCTCTGTTCTACTTGTTTATACAGTGAGATGGGACGGGGGAGTGAGAGACTTGATAAGAATAGCGAACTTGAGGTTACGATGTGCTGTATATTGTAACTCCCATTATCTATAGACGCAGTTGGTGATTCTGGTGTGAGTGGAGGGGGAGCAGAGAATGTTATGAGGGTCTTCATATAGTGGTTAGGGGCATAGTGGTGTGGAAATCTTCAGTTTCTGCATATGATTACGGTGACGATGATGATTTTACGATAATACGACCATGATGATTACGGCTCAGCATGACCATTACCATCACCGCCGCCGCCGCCGCTGCTGCTGCTGCTACTACTACTACTACTACTACTACTACTACTACTACTACTACTACTACTACTACTACTAGAATTTCCGCCGAAATGCCTCGACAATGGATAGGTGTTGTCACTGTATATTTAGGTCTGTCTTTCAACAGCTCATCTCCTCTCTTGAGAACTGCAGTACAGGTACAAGCAAGAATCCAAGATTGGGTTTTTGGTAACTACAATCCTGCCAGACACTTTCAGTTATTGACCCCCAAGGGTCAGGTAAACCCTGGTTTAGAGATACATTATTGTCAGTTTTAACTGATACTTGGATTAGTAGGATACCTTCCATACTCCTGACGACAACCTGTCTGATTAGCTTTCGTGTGTTGTGCGTACTCGCGCGCGTGTGTGTACGTGTGTATGTACTTAGATTGGCATATCCCAGAGTTTATCACTCTTTGAAAACATCTGTAATAATAATCAGTCATTCTACTGTAAGAAAGCCCCAATTCTGACATTCCTGAAGATTTATTTCATCTTAAGATTACGCACGCAGAGATATTAAAACTATTCAACCAAAGAATTCGTGGCGAGTTGATTTCCCAGACTCCTCATTATTTGCATTTACGTAATGTACTTTGTTTCTTTGCATAATTGCGGTGACCCCTGGTGTGAAGACTTGCATTCAAGAATCCTTCAGTTTCAGTTTTGACTCAGTTTTGATTAGCCGTAGAATGGCCCTGAACAAGGATACCTATGATTAGCCGTAGAATGGCCCTGAACAAGGATACCTATGATTAGCCGTAGAATGGCCCTGAACGAGGATACCTATGATTAGCCGTAGAATGGCCCTGAACAAGGATACCTATGATTAGCCGTAGAATGGCCCTGAACAAGGATACCTATGATTAGCCGTAGAATGGCCCTGAACAAGGATACCTATGATTAGCCGTAGAATGGCCCTGAACAAGGATACCTATGATTAGCCGTAGAATGGCCCTGGTTTTTTCAATTTACAATAACGGCTTCAAACCCACACCTTCAATATAACTTGGTGAGGGGAGCGGTTTCTGCTCATCCGATCTCCGTTTTTTTTTTATGGCTTCGTCATAGGAAGAAGGGCCAATGTTCATGTCCTTTTTCACAGGACCTCTGACAATAACGGCGAGGTCAGGGGTGGGAGAAGAAACTACAAATTCTGGGTGGTTGCTTTTCTTTTATGTTTCAGAACAACCAGCCAGCTGTCACCATCTCACCATTTCGCTTCTTGGGAACTACAATGTCCATTGTATTTATATTCACTTAAGACGGCGTAACGTAGAGGCCCGTTGATGCTAGCATTAGGAAACAGTGCATCGACATATCAAATAGTTCGCACAACTGAGATTCTTGTCCGAATGATTGGCACAGAGTGGATTCAAATAAAGATGCATCTAACGGCCACTTAGCGATATTAAACTATGTGACTGATGACAAATTATCCCCTACGAACACATTCGGGACACCCGACCCTAACAACTTCACTCAGAAGGCTTGGTTCTACTATAAGCTAAGATGGAATACACTGGTCAAAGGCCCGCGCAGGAGGAACGAACGCAAAACCTTGTTGTCATGAAGTGAAAATCTTATTCACACGTTTATTATTACTGGTCAAATATAAGGCGGCGAGCTTGGCAGAATCGTTATTGTACCGGGTGAAATGCTTAGCGGCATTTCGTCTGTCTTTACGTTCTGAGTTCAAGATCAACCGAGGTCGACCTTGGTTTTCATCCTTTCGGGGTCGATAAAATAAGTACCAGTCGAGCAGTGGTGTCGATGCAATTGATTTACTTCCTTCCGAAAATTGCTGGCCTTGTGCCAAAATTTGAAACCATTATTACTGGCCAAATATTTACGTGACTTAACTTGAAGAGTTATAAATAAGGTAAAATATCTGAACCGTGACAGTAATTTAATCTGGGCCGATTAGTATGGACAAAAGCCCATTATATAAAACATCGATCATTAAACATCAATTATGAAACATCATTCTTTGAAGAAACGGTTATCTTTATTCAGATTAGTTTCCGTCCTTAGCGTGTCTCAGCTGATTTAACTTGTCTTAAATGGATTAACGTGTACCGGCTGGTTTGACATGTCCCAGGTCAACCAACTGGGGCAACTTAAACTAGGTGCGACACTTTTAACGCATTTGAGACATTTTAAAGCAAGCTGGAACATGTTAAACCAGATGAGACAGGTTAAACCAACGGGAATGCGTTGAACCAGCTGAGACGCGTTGAACCAGTTTGGACACGTTAGACCAGATGGAAAGCATTAAATCAGGTAGGACGTGTTAAACCGGCCAGATCGCGCTAACCCAGGTGAACTGTGTAAAATCTACCAAAGCGCAATAACCCTTTTGGGAGAATTTAACAAAGCTGGGATGCGATAATCCAGTTGGTATAAGATAAACTAGCAGCGGCAAGGTGACTTCATTGGAACACATTAATCTAGTTGGGTTACGTTAATACGGTTGGGTCACTTTACCTACTTGAGTCATAATAATCCAGCTATTTTGATTATTTGTCTCGTAGAGCTGGTAAACAATAGTGTCATTGATTATAGGATTTTAACGAGACATCGATTGGTTCACTCCATTTACAATGGCCAGTCAGAGGAAGAAACTTCTTTACATATGTGGAGAATAAATGCCACAACATACTTTTTGCTTAAACACACCAATTTCTTTCTAAGTTTCTCGTCAATGTGCACGTTTCACAGAAACACACCTAAGCACACCAACATATATACCATAATACATACGTACATATATACTCACATACACATACGCAGACACACTCACACGTACATAGATACATATATACATACATACACAATAATATATATACATACAATAATATATATGAGGTGGGATATCGCTCGGTAACCCAAAGGGTTACCACTATGCACTTTAGATATCATATTAACATTCTAAAAAAATAAAAAGTGTATGTGATTTTAATCCAATGTTTTCAACATCTTAAATAACATCTGAAGGTTCAATATACTGCTATGGAAAAATATATAAGGAGTTAGCTTGCAGTATTATTTGACAAAGCAAGCAAGAAGAAATGTCTCTGCTTGTTTCAGGGATCTTAACTGTCGTTCACAGGACTGTAACCTTAGCCACTTAATGGCCCTGTAGTATTTACAAATATTCGTAACGGAGCTCGGGCAGTTTATATCCCATTCCATATCATGAGCTAGAAGAAAACCACCAAGCCTTATCTTATTAAGGGGAATAACTTTTATATCTTGACAAGAATCTCAAACATTTGTCAATTGAAAAGATAATTTTTTTTTTATGTACGTACGTACTAAATAGTTATAACTGAAAATGACAAGACACACATATATTGGTGTACTATGTGGTTGGCAGCCTGGTCCACTGAAGAAGCTTTTTTGTGAGTACCACCGGATTAGACACATCCATGTATTGTGCATTAAATTTATAAACACACACACACACACACACACACACACACAAATATATATGAAGGCGCGTGGCTTAATGGTTAGGGCAATCGGCTCATGACCGTGAGGTTGTGAGTTCAATTCCCGGCGACGCGTTGTGTCCTTGAGCAAGACACTTTATTTCACGTTGCTCTAGTCCTGTCTACTGGCAAGAATAAGTTGTACCCGTATTTCAAAGGGCCATCCTTGTCACACTCTTGTGTCACGCTGAATTTCCCTGGGAATTACGTGTTAAGGGTACACGTGTCTGTGGAGTGCTCAGCCACTTACACGTTCATTTCACGAGCAGGCTGTTCCGTTGATCATATCAGCTGATCAGCTGGGATCCTCGTTGTCTTAACCGATGGAGTGCTCATGTATATATATAATATATATATATATTATATATATATATATATATATATATATATATATATATGGCCACAGTCAAATGACTGAAACAAGTAAAAGAGTATGTTTGTGTATATGTATCTGTATGTGTATGTTAGATACATGTGTTGATTTTTTTGTTTACACTTTGTTTATTCTCCGTTTTTTCCTCCTTATTTTGAAATTTATCCGTGGGCCAGATTAGTCTATAGTTTATTACACAGACAGACTCGAAAATACATTAACAGGTCCCTGTTTCTCTTCCTTTTTCCTCTTTTACAATTTATTTGCAAATATGCCGTCAGCTTCTCTGACACAACCTCCTTGTTTTTCCCTCTAAATTTTTTTTTTTGGTAATACCTTTTTTGATGTCTTCCTTTAATTTACATATATATATATATATATGTGTGTGTGTGTGTGTGTGTGTGTGTGTGTGTGTATATGCATATATATATGTATCGATATATATATATACGCACATACAAATATATATAAGCATTTATATACATATATATAGAGCTAACAATCGTACTGACTTTCATGGGAATCATGTATTTTTGTGGTTGAAACCTTTTGGATTAACTGGTGCTAGAGTGAGCCATATAGTGACCACTCTCTTATATTTATTTTATATATATATATATCGTTGCTATTATGCAAAAGTGTTGTAAGTCCAAAAAATATATGTATGTATTTGTGTGTTGGAAAATAGACAGACAAGCAGACACAGACAGACAGACAGACAGACAGACAGACAGACAGATAGATAGATAGATAGATAGATAGATAGATAGATAGATAGATAGATAGATAGATAGATAGATAGACGGACATTTACATATGCAATTTCTTTTTACTGCCATAAACATCATTCGCGTTTGCATATTACAGATTACGTCATCTCACTGATGTGAACGACCAACAGCAATGCACCATTGACACTCTCAATGATGACATCTCTCGACGTGTTGCTGACTGCGAAATGCTGAGAAGGAAGGTTCAAGAACTCGAGAAACAACTCGCTGACTGGAAAGCTAGACACGGCCATTTGGAAGGCCAACTTCACCAAGTTAGATTGGTAAGATGTAATTTAACTTATTAGAACCCGAATTCTTTACTGTTTCGTAGGCGAAGCCGTGGCTGTGTGTGTTAAGGAGCTTGCTTCTTAACCACCTAGTTCTGGGTTCAGTCCCACTGCGTGGAACCTTGGACAAGTTTCTTCTACTGCTGCCTCCGCTTTCCAAAGCCTTGTGAGTGGATTTGGTAGACCGAAACTAAAAATCCGTCGTATGTGTGTGTGTGTGTGTGTGTGTATGTGTGTGTGTGTGTGTGTGTGTATCTGACCTCCGTGGAGGCGCGTGGCTTAGTGGTTAGGACATTCGGCTCACGATTATAAGGTCGTGAGCTCAATTCCCGGCGACGTTGTGTCCTTGAGCAAGACACTTTATTTCACGTTGCTCCTGTTCACTCAGCCGTAGAAATGAGTTGCGACGTCACTGGAGCCAAGCTGTATCGGCCCCTTTTCCTTTCCCTAGGATAACATCAGTGGTGTGAAGAGGGGTGGCTGGTATGCGTGGGCGACTGCTGGTCTTTCATAAACAACCTTGCCCGGATATGTGCCTCGGAGGGTAACTTTCTAGGTGCAATCCCATGGTCATTCATGACCGAAGGGGTCTCAATCTTTATAGTATAATTTAATAAACGGTAAGGGTAAAGATTCCTATCAGTCATGAATGACCATGGGATTGCACTTAGAAGTTCCCTTCCGAGGCAATTGTCTGGACAAAGTTGTTTATGGAAGACCAGCAGTCGCCCGTGCGTACTTATCACCCCTCTCTATGCCACTGATGTTATCCAGGGGAATGGCGAAGGCCCATACAGCTTTGCAGCTGTGACGTCACAATTCACAGCTGAGTGAACTGCAGCAACGTGAAATAAAGTGTCTTGCTCAAGAACACAACACTCTGCTCGGTCTGGGAATCGAACTCACTACTTCACGATTAAGAGTCCGACGCTCTAACGACTGAGCCAAGCGCCTTCACGGAATAATTAAATATGTTTTTTTTTTACTCTAGGCACAAAGCCCGAAATTTTGAGGAAGAGGACTAGTCGATTAGATCGACTCCAGTATGTAACTGGTACTTAATTTATCGACCCCGAAAGGATGAAAGGCAAAGTCGACCTCGGCGGAATTTGAACTCGGAACGTAACGACAGACGAAATACTGTTAAGCATTTCGCCCGGCGTGCTAACGTTTCCGCCTGCTCGCGGCCTTAGAATAATTAAATATTATTATAAATATACACTAAACTTTTAATTTATGTGTTAATTAATAATTGAAAACTTCTTACAAGTTCAAATATGCTTGAGGTATATTCGAACCCGTAAGTAAACCATTCTCGGCATTTTCTCATGGAGGAACAATTTTTTCATGTGAACAGTTTTTTGGGGGGAACCCGAATCAGTTTGCAGCGCACACTAACCAAACTGTGAGATGTATGCACTCCGAAATGCGTGCATCCCACAGTCGGATTAGGGAGCACTGTGGGCTGAGTCGATGTATTTACATCTTTTGGTCTACAGCAAGAGATTTTCTTCATGACAAAATACAGTGAATGGGTTTCGAGTATGCTTGGAGCATATTTGAACTGCTAACAAATGTGGATAGAAACGCATCACTGCTTAAGCCTGTCACCCCTTATGCAAATTAATAATGTCTTGTGGGCGTGGTTAAAAAAGTTCGCTCTCCAACCTTGTGATTCTGAGGTTAATCTTTCTCAGCGATATCACGAGATTTTGTAGTCGCAGCTTCGGTAATGTATGTATGTATGTATGTATGTATGCATGTATGTATGTATGTATGTATGAGTGTATATATGTATGTATGTATGTATGTATGAATGTACGTATGTATGTATGTATGTATGTATGTAGGAATGTATGTATGCTTGCAAAGATATATGTATGTATGCGTGTATGTATGTATATATTCATGAATGTACGCATGCATACATTATATTATATATATATATATATATGTATATATATATGTATATATATATATATTATATATATATATATTATATATATATATATTATATATATATATATGTACATATATATATATATGTATATATATATATATGTGTGAATGTATCTATGCATGCATGCATACATGTATATATGGATGCAAACATGTTTGGTCTTGTGACTAAGTTAACACGGGATTTAAGAAGGTATTTAAACAGAGAGAGAAAATTATATGGACAGAGAACGGAAGAGAAAGTTGGAGAGGGGAAAAGGTGACAGGCTGCCTGGCAATAACATAACACAAACGTAACCATTTCGACGATACTCCTATATCGTTAACTTTCGATTATAGCTAAAAGTCCGCACTTTATATATTGTTAGATTTTAAACCCCGTTGCACATCTGGTGGACATATTGATCGTCAGACACTGGCATGCTTTTCACGTCTATTTAATGCAAACTTCTAATTCTGAATTCATCTTAAAATGCACGAAAACTCTCCGATTATGTTGAGATCTGATGGTTTTGGGGTCTAATCCAAGTGTTCTACTTCCTTTTTATGGACTCCATTCCCATTATGAATAATATTAGCTATGCATAACCACCAAGGAACAATATTTGTGTCATACGATAGCCATGATCAGCCAAAATACTCAGATAATCCTCGACAGGCGATTGAAATGATCAGTTCAAACGTATGGCCGTTTCAGAAAAATTTTAACTCCCTCTATATAAATATTTCCTTCCTCAGAGTGCCTTTCACGTGGTAAAATCCAGTAAGATACTACATCGTGAAATTTCCGTTAGTTGTTGAGTATCGAATAGATAAATATGAATAAGAATAAAAATATAAATGACAAAATAAAACCGGACAGGCCAAAATTATAAGAATATAATCATTTCTATACAAAGATTAAATAAGAAATTAAAAGGGTTAACAAGTAAGCTTTTAGTTAATCGTGTAAATAATAGCCTATAGGAATATTCCATTTTGTATTATATATATATATATATACACACACACACACACACACACACACACACATATATATATATATATATATATATATATATATATATATATATATATATATATATATATATATATATATAATTTTGTGGATAGAAAGATGAATATCTTGTAGTAGATATAACAGTTTAACCGATACCTTAGTAGCAAAATCACAGCAGTAAACAGCACGGTTGGAGGTACAACCATCTGGCGTTGCAACCGTGCGTTGGTGCGGATATTGAAATTAAAACATTATTGGTGAATTGAAGAAATGGAGCTAACGCAGATTGAACGGAATCGTTTTATTTCATTCTCAGTTTCGAAAGGCACAAATAAATCCGATTGAATAATGGGACCATATTGGTCTCTTCAGAAGAAAAAGAAATCCGTTGGAAAAACAAAAACAGAACAGAGGCGGAGCAAAAAACAATCGAACTGTGCTCCTGATAAACAGTTTCGCCATGGGCTCTTAGGAGCACAGTCGATTTGTTTTTTGCTCCGCCTCTGTTCTGTTTTTGTTTTCCAATTCCTTTTTTCTTCCTGAAAGAAAGACACAATATGGTCCCATTTTCAATCGGATTTTGTAATTTGTGCCTTTCGAAACATGTAATGAAATAAAACGATTCCTGTTCAATCTGCGTTCAGCTCCATTTCTTCAATTCACCAATAATGTTTTATATATATATATATATATATAAGTGTTCAAGAAGTTACCCTGTTAACTGTTGGATATTATTTGTTCATTGAGATCGGACCATATCATTTCTTAGGTACTTAAAATGGGATGGCTCTTGAGTTTATGGATCGCGAATGAAACTAGATGTAATGTTCCAATAAGCACAACGGTAAATAAAAATTAGCCAGAAATTTGTATATCGATTTTCTGAGAAACGAAGATGAAACTTCTAATGAAAATACTTTTCTGGTTAGAAAAATCTGATTTTAAAGGTTTAAGAAGTGCTTGAAATTTTACAAACCAAAAATGACTGGTGAAGCTGCCAGTGCTGATACAGAGGTTGCAATAAACATCCCGAGCACCTGAGAAACAAAAAGGATTGCTGAAGGAGCAAGTGTACAATGTTGATGAAATCGCACCTTTCTAGAAGCTCACGCCTGCAAGAACTTGTATTTCTCGAGAAGAAAAATTAACACCGGAATTCAAGGCTTCCAAACAAATCGCCTAACGCTCTCTTCTGAGAAGAAATACCGCTGGTGATATGAAATTAAATCCCCTACTTATGTATCACTCCAAAAATCCAAGTTTCATTTGCCTGGATTCCGGAAACACACATTGGCCTCGTAACGCAAAGGAAGCCAGTACAAATAGCCTGTATTCGTAATTCAATGTCCACTTTTGCCACAAATTATGTGAATATGATTCTGCCAGATATTTGCGTAAGGTATGGTTGTGTCTATGAAAAACTCAGCCACTTTAAGCCAATGAATTTGTAGTTCCATTGGTCGGTCAAAGAACGGAAAGACTCATCACCGAAAGTGATGGAAGATCCATATATTTTTTGCTTATACGGTTCTTAAACTAAAAACTAAAATGAAAAATTCTATTTTTATTTACAGGACTTGCAAGAGGAAACTGCTCAACGCATGGGTGAAACCAATCGGGCTAATTCACTGGAAGATGAACTGAACTTCCTCAGAGAGGTCTCCGACGCTGTAAGTATCTATCTATCTATCTATCTATCTATCTATCTATCTATCTATCTATCTATCTATCTATCTATCTATCTATCTCTATCTATCTATCTATCTATCCATCCATCCATCCATCCATCCATCCATCCATCCATCCATCCATCCATCCATCCATCCATCCATCCATCTATCTATCTATCTATCTATCTATCTATCTATCTATCTATCTATCTATCTATCTATCTATATGTGTGTGTGTGTGTAGTGGGAATATATATCCAATACCAGGTGTTGATATGGCTGCGTGTATATTATTACAAGAGTTCATATAGAGATGAAGAATAAATTCAAGAACTATATATTTACTACATAAAAATATATTTTATTTACTGGTCGATGATGATACATAATCGAAATGTAGAATCTAGTTGAATGAAGTAATCTATGCAAGAGAGTTCGGAGATAGGAAATATAGAAACAACAGGAAAGTGGTGGTTTTTCTGTCATGTGAGAAATAGACGGACATAGCAATGACTTGAATGGCTCTAAGTCTAATCGACTAAGAAGCGAAGAGCAGGGTAAGCAAGCTGTTTTTATTAATGGAACACTAGACATTCTAGAAACTTCCAAGAGAAACGCTTCTTGAATAATTAAGAATCAAGTCTCATGGCACAGATGCTTCGAGAAACTAAGAAAGGGAGGTCACTCTATAATCTTTCTTGCAAGAGAAATCATTCAACTATCTAGCTAACGCTATATATATATATATTCATTCAGCCACTCTGACGTCACTCCTTATAAACAGACACTCATTATCGCCATGGGCTCCTTGAAAGCAGTCAGCTAAAAGTTTTTTGTGCATTTTGATGTCGACATCAGTTCCTTGCCTTTCCTGATGAGAAATCTGCATAATGTATTCCTTATTCCTTCGGAATTAGGAATATGCAGCCTTCGAAACATATGTCGAAAATAAAGGAAATTTGTTAAGTCGTTCAACTCCATTCTTTCATAAACATATATATATATATATATATATATATAGCGGTAGCTAAATAGTTGAATGAGTGAAAGAAGAAACATGTTAGAATATTTTTGGTAACAGCAAACAAGACTTGCTACGCTATGCTGCTAATACAGAAGGATTTACCAAAAGTGGACTTGAATGCTCAGGAATTCCGATCGCGAACAGCCAACGATAGAGAAGACACCCTACTCTGCATGGAATTACATGGCCGGTTCCACAGTGAAACTAACAAATTAAAAAACTAGGAAGCACCATGGAGGCCCTCAGCAAGGATGAGCTAAAAAAAGAATACTGAAGACCTAATCGTTGCTGCCTAGGATCAGGCATTGAATACCAATTCAGTGAAAAGAGATATTTACCACACAAGTGCAACGAACCTCTGCAGAATGTGTGGGAAGAGGATCGAAAGCGTGACTCACATTATCAGTGCCCTGCGTGCCGTCGGTTTTGCGAGCTTACCGCTTTACAGGCTTTAAATATTCATTTCTGCTCTAGGCACAAGGTCCGAAACTTTTAGTAGGGAGGGCCAGTCGATTACATTGGCCCCAGTACGCAACTGGTACTTAATTTGTCGACCCTGAAAGGATGAAAGGCAAAGTCGAACTCGGCAGAATTTGAACTCAAAACGTAAAGCCGGACGAGATGCCGCTAAGCACTTTGCCCTTTGTACCATCGATTCTGAAAGCTCACCACCTTACAGGCTTTAAATATTAATTAATAAAAATATAATCCAGTGT